>NC_057798.1:416960955-416964501 GCF_018294505.1 Triticum aestivum
AGGACCCTTGAAGTCCTTGGGCAACCGCACATTGCATAGAGCTGGGGTGAGACACGGCACCTCCCTAGAACTGAAAGTAACACCTGGTTCTACCGAAGTTGCTGGACGAACCGGAGTAAGCTAACGGTCCGCATACTGTGCTGCTAACTCGGCTTCTCGATGTGCTCTACCATGATCCACCACGTCTTGAGCATTGGCACCACCGCCCACCGGGTTAGGCCCTCAAGGGGGGTTACGATTCTGCGCACTACTTGACACAGCCGGTTCATCCATATGCCTGCTGTAACTCCGGCTCGGGCGAGGGGTTGAATGAACCCTGTCTTGACTATACGAATAAGCCTGTTGCTGAACCAGAGCCGTTTGAAGGAGATCTCTAGCCCTTCGTGTCTCAACCGCTGCTGGAGACTCGCCTTCCGTTGGAATAGCCGCCAATCGCGACGCCACAGCGATCATGTTATCCAAAGGGGTAGAAAAGTGACCCGGTGGTGTTGGCACGTACTAAGGCGGGTCATGGTTCTGTTGAGGCGGGTCCGTCGTCCGTGGCTGACCCGGCACTCCTGTCCCAGGTGCTTCAACCCGGTTTACCGCTGTCGGGTTACTGGTTCCCGCTCCTGGAGTGTTAAAGAGATTCATTGCTTCATAAACCGGTGGTAGACGAGACCAATGCCTCCTCCTTAACACGTCGTTTGAAGCGTTCTAATCTAGCACGAGCCGGTAATTTTCTGACTGAATCCGCTGTGCCTGAGCATCCAAAGCGGCCCGCTCCTCGGCCATCCTGGTTTCCTCAGCCGCCATGTCTTCCTTGGCCTGAGCTATCTGATCTCGTAGTTTCGTGACCTCCGCATTATGCTGATCTCGATTATCCGGGGTAACCTCAGTGGTCAACAATGTATTCAAGGCGTCCAATAAACCGGACAGGACTTGAGCCGGCGGGCGCGTGGGGCCTCCTGCCCCGGCTGCCGATCCGGAAATCATCGCCGCCGCAGCTGAGGAGTGCTGCGTGGGCTGCGTAACGGCCATGAAGATCACAACCCGGTTTGATGGTTCTAGGGGGTCCGGAATACTGTCGCCATCGGAACAGCCCCCGAATCGGCCATCTGGCAGTTGGTACAATGGCTCGGTCTCACCGGTGGATGACTCGCCATCTGAATAGATAACCGTCTCACCGTCGGATACCAGTTCAGATTCTGCACCGTTGATGAATCCTACGAAAGCACGCTTCATGGCGGGTTGAACTCGGGCGGGGCTTGCACGCTAAGCCGTCTCGATGAGGTCAGCGCAGATGTCCGGCTCAGGGCCCGGTTCGCCGATCTTGCCAACGAAGACATGAATTCCTCCGAAGGGGACCCGGTACCCGTACTCGATTGAGCCGGCATCGGGCCCCCAGCCTGTGTCGTCGATGTAGAGCTTGCCACGACGACTCTTGGTCATCCGGCCCACTGCGTATCCCTTGAGTCCTTCAAAATTGCCCTCTAAGAACTTGAAACCATCGTGCGACAGCCCCACGGTGGGCGCCAACTGTCGTGGAATTGTCACGTCAAATGTCCTAGTGTGAGGACTTAGTCGTGGAGCCATCGCAACGAGATTAGCTTAAAGGGGTTAAACCGGACAAAGGACACGGGGAGTTTATACTGGTTCCGCCCCTTGCGGTGAAGGTAAAAGCCTACGATCCAGTTGTGGTGGAATTGATGGGGTTTCGATGACCAGGGAGCGAATCCGCTTTGCCTGGCTCTCGAGTTGTTGTTTCTTGTCCTTGAACCGCCGCCGGGTTGTCCCTTTATATACACAGGTTGATGCCCGGCGGTTTACAGAATCCCGGCCGGCTCATACACGTGTCCGGCTCGGTTTCTACCCTTTCCTACCTTACAACACAAGTTACACAGTATATGGCGGTTTATGTCTACGGGCCCTAACCCGCCTTTGAGCCCTCGGCCTTTAAATCTCTATAGTAAAGCACCATACTCCTTGTCTTCATGGGCTTCAATATGGATAACTCATTACGGGTATAACCCGGCCCCACCTGGGCGGTTTATACCCAGCAATTATATCTCCAACATTTCATGTCAAACTGCAGGTCTTGTTCAAGCTCCAAAAATCTTCTCAGTTTCTGAAATCTTATGATGCATCTCTGAAAGACAACTTGGTGGTGAAGCTCATGTGCTAGATGAATTTTAGATGGCCTTTGTGGCTATATTTTGCTAGAAGATTATCATTTTATCTCAGAATAGTGTTCTTCTGAATATTTATGTTTGAAGGCGTAAAAAATATTTATGTTTGAATATGTACTACATGAAACTGCCATGACACAAATATTTATTTTCATTTGTCAGTGCAAGAATATTGTTCTCAAGGCTGATATTTTTGCATGTTGTTTCATCGAGTTTACTGCAAACAAATGGAGAAGTTTTGTACATAAGAGAGGACATTTAACTTAGCATGAGTCCCCTGCTTGCCGCTGCTGCTGCTATGCTATTGCTCTCCGTGTGTGTGTGTTGTGGTGTGTAATTGTCAGGGCAATGTTAACCACCAGTCAATGCATCGCAGGGAACTAGGGAAGTACAGTAGAATCCATGTTAGTGAAAGAAAGTTGCTCAGCTAGCTATTGTACATCACCTCCAGAGCAATGGGAAAGCTAACTGCAACCAATTCACAATCGCTCTGAAAATCTGCGATTTCAGTATGTACAACAATAGCAGAAGAACAAAGATCCGTTGTACATCCACGTTCATTCAGGATTTTTCTGTACATTCATATACAGAAAGGTGCGGCAAAACAACAAGGATGTATCATGTGTCTGAACATCCACATTCATTCATGGCGTTCAATCAGTTACAGGAAAACATCAACCATTTCTCTGTACAGCAAAACATCTGCTCTCTCCGTCCGGAAATACTTGTCGGAGGAATAGATGTATCTAGACGTATTTTAATTCTAGATACATTCATATTTATGCATTTATCCGACAAGTATTTCCGGACAGAGGGAGTACAATTTCTCTGAACATCGACATCAGCCATTTCTCTGTACAGCAAAACATCCACAATTTCTCTGAACATCCCTCGCTTGGAGCAGCGCCAGGTTGCCGGGCCCACGGGCCAGCGCCGCTGCCGCCGCTGCCTCCAGCGCGTGTGCAGAAGAAGGGCAGCGACGCGGAGGACGCGGCCTCTGGGTCTCCCTCGAGTGGGAGCAGCACCAGGTCGCCGTTGCGTGGGGCCAGCGCTGCGGGCGGTGCCGACGTTGTGCTCCACCACAGAGATCACGTCGGGCTCCACCGCGGCGTCCGAGTAGCCATCGCTAGGGCAGTGGCGTCGCAGTCAGTCGCCGTCGAATAGCCGCTGCAGTCAGCCGCAGTCAGTCATCGCCCATCCGCAGTCGCTTCCTGGTCGCCCTCGCGAGGATGGAGAACTAAGAAGGGGATCGAGGACGCCCTCTCTCCTGTGGATAACTAGTACTCCCTCCGTCCGAAAATACTCGTCAAAAAAATGGATGTATCTAGATGTATTTTAGTTCTAAATACAATTATTTTTATGCATTTCTTTGACAAAT
>NC_057798.1:416964701-417075440 GCF_018294505.1 Triticum aestivum
GCTATATAGAAAATTTAGTAAAATGGTGTATAAAATATAGTAATCTAAAAAATATTTTTTTACTACCCAAGTTTGTAATTTAATATATTTTTATTTATGAAAATTACTATATTTTGTATAGTATATTATTTTTTTGTATTTATTGTTATTGGGGTGTAGAATAAGCTATTCTACACTCACGCTTAGTTTAAACAAGTAAAGTTTAAGAAATTAAGTCTCATGATCAAGTTGCAGTTCTCACAACGGAAGCAGAAATGTACCTTGGACATGTAATTTGAACAAATGTCTTGAGAAGGCTAAAGAAAAGCATACGGCGTCCATAACCCTTTTTTTTCGAAACAGAGGCAAAAGGATTGCCTCATCGATTAATTAAGAAGAAAAGAATTGCTCGGTTAAAAACCGGGCAAAAACCGATACAAACACTACAAAAGTGACACTCCAGAAGCGACTCACTCTCACGACCACGTAGACGGTCCACCAAATGCTCCCAACACACACTAAACCACAGCCACTTCTACGACTCAAAAGACCAAAGCCACGTGGACAACGCGAAACACTGAGCACTACCAATCATGAAATTGCAGCTGCCTTCCCTTTAGCATCATCAACCAAAGAAACCTCCAACTGCTCACTTGACAGAGGCGAAACTTGTCCTTCAATCGAGGCCGCCGACATGTCCACCTTCGTATGCTCCACTGATAGACTCAGGCATAGCTCCCTAAGCTCAGGCATGATCTGCAGCACCGGAGTCACAAGCACGGCGATGGACTCGCCCTCAGTGGAAGACACCATAGGAGGGGAGGTAGGCACCGACGATGAATGGACTCCAACACGAGGGGAGAAAGAGCCATACAACTCCTCACCCCTGTCTTCCACGGAGCAAACACCGGCCACACAAGGAGAATGTGACGTCAGAGTGGTCTGCAACAGAGCCGGCACAAGGGATAGTCTACCCAGAGCAACCTCCGCTCGCTCCAGAAAGCTCTCAACCCGCGCCACACAACCTTGCAATAGTGCAGTCTGATCAGCCAGTGCGGACTGCAACATCAGCTCGGACGGGGTTGCCGAGCCAACAGCAACAGAGACAACAGATGCCCAAGACCCACGGTGAAGCGCCTTCGAAGGGGGTGTGGATCTCACCGAACCCTCACATGAAGCAGGAGCAACACGATGCACGGTGCCGAGGCGGGACACATGCGGCACATCAAGGCATGATAATGAGCTCAGAGGACGCCGGGGGTTGCGACATTCACGCGCACGATGACCATTCTCCAAACAACGAGAGCACCGCAACGGATCTCTGCAAACAACCGCACGATGCCCATAAGCAAGGCATCTACAGCATCTACCATGGAGCCAAGCAGGGATGTGACGAGGAGGACGAGGAGCCATCATCGAGGATGGCGACGAAGTCGAACGACGCGGGCCGCGCCGCGGTAGCACCTCCTGCCAACCCTGACTTGTGTCTGTGTCATGGCCCATGCAAATCCCTTCGGAGTCGAGGGCTTTGGTGACAGTCGGCGGCGTCTGGGGGGCCAACTCCTCGTCGTCATCTTCGTCATTGTTGTCAGCAGCGGAGGCCCACAACACAGCTCGTGGTGCATCGGTCAGCCCGTTGCCCATGCCAGCAACGATGCTTTTTGCATTGTCGGGCAGCGTCAAGGCCATCTCCTCTCCACAGCCCTCATTGTCTCCATTGGCCGGGGCCACAGGGGCCGGCAACAGGGCTCGGGCTCGCGGTGCACTGGTTAGCTCACGCCCCATGGCAACAACAGTGCTCTTTGCATTGGCGGGCAGCGACAGAGCCAGATCCTCTTCACAACGCCCGTCCTCTCCATTCGCCGGGGCAGCAGGGGCCGGCAGCAGCACACTTGAGACGACACCGACAAGAGGGACGGGGGCGGCATGAGTCCGGACAGAAGCAGATGTTGACGCAGGATTGAGACGGGGCGTGCACGAGGCCTTCACACCCCCATCCTCCCTCCTGAATCTGCAAGCTGGCGGCAGCGGCCGCGGTCGAGGGACAACGCCAGCAGCCGGGATGGTGCTTGCAGCCCAAGTGCACGACCCTACTCCTGCCTTGGTCTCCACGACGCTATCAGCCCGGGATGGCGATGCAGACGGCGGAAGGACGACGGCTGCAACAGCCGGGGACGCCGCCGGAGCGGCGGCCGCCGCGGAGGCCTCCTCGAGCGGCATCGCAGGGCGAACCGGGGCGCAGGGCGGCGCTGAGGACGTGGGAGAGCGCGCCTCGGGGCACCCGGATCCGGTCACAGCGGCCGCAACGGAGCACGGAGGCCGGAGATCCGTGCGTCGGCGGCGCGCGCCCAGCCGCCACTTGCACGGACGCGACAGCACCATCCTTCCCATCTGCTTGACGTCGGGCTGAGCCTCGCAGGGGGAAGAGAGAGGGCAAGCAGGGGACTCCGGATCTGGCCTCGGCAGCTGCAGGGGTAGCCGGAGAAGGGAGATCGAGTCGCCGGCGCCGGGGGCGCTCACCCGACGCGGGTGCGGTCGCGGGAGCCCATGGGCACTAGCGGGCAGTCGGAAGTATGAGCGGTCTTTTCCCGTCCATCACCCTTTGGCGACCACGGTCTGGGATAACCATAGTCAATGTCGTCCTTTATCACTGGAGACCACCTCCTCCAGATGCTACCAGCGTGGGTGGGAGACCGATCATGCACCGATGCACAACTTCGCACTATTGACTTCTTGTGTTGAACATAATAATATTCATATTCTTCGGTTTGACATGAAAACACGAACCGCGGATTCAAAAGCATGCATTCCTTTACGTTAGTGCAGGTTTCCGCGACACTTCCTCATGAGCTGCCGCGTACCCATACCTGACACTGCAGCCTGCTAGTCGAGCAAACATGAACGGTTCAAGTGTCGTAAGTATGGGATCAACAGGCCATCAACTCCAACTGAACCCCCAGCGTGTGAGACCGGCAGCGCGGCGTGTTAGAAATTTAAGCGCAGAGAACACGAACGAGTCATGCACGATTTCTCCCTCCTTCACGTTTGCAACACGCCAAGAGAACAGTCTTACAGACTATACTTGAGTTTGCATGCATGCATGATGCATCTATATAAACGAGCTCAGCCCCGTGGCGAGCTATCTCCAAATCCAACTTAGCCGCGGCCTAAAGCACAAGAAGCGCACTTGAAGTTCCGGCCGGAGGCAGCCGTAGCTCTTTCCCTTCTCAGCTGAACCAGTCCGCCTCTGCCGCGTGCGAGATACCACGTCGGGACGACAATGGCGGCCGCGGCAGCGAAGGTGGTAGTGCTGCTCCTGTTGGTCATGCAAATCCTCAGCATCATCGTCGGCGCGGCGAGGCCATTGGAGGGAGATCACGGGTGGACCGGGAACGGGATCGAAACGGTGACGGAGATGCTCAGCGCCGCTAAGTCACGGTCCAGCACCCGCACGCACTGCTGCTGACGTGCATGCACAAGTTACTCCTGTAAAACTGTTCTTTGGTTCAATATATATATATAAGGTGGATCACAGGTCAAAAGAAAAAGATGGATCAACCTTCAAAATGGAAACATGATCGAGTTTCTTCTCCTTTTGTACTTCTATCGTGATTCGTGAAATGTATAGTTTCTTTATCCCTTTTGTTAGAATAAATTCGAGACATACCGTTAATCATCCAATAACCAAGCAATCGCACGAGCATGCAACCGAGATTCGTTAATAACGTTCATCGATATTGGCTACGTCTCCGGGGCTTGACTATGGGCGCTCTCCCCATGACACCGCTACAATACGCACCCGGTCGCCCTAGACGCCGGCACATGCCGCTGGCTTCCTATGCGTTCCTGTGCTATTATGTTGGCATAGGTTACATCGTGTGTCTACCTCCACTATATATGAGAGGCCTAGAATACAAGTGTCCTACTTGGACATGACTCCATATCCCATCTAAACACAATTCAACTACAAGTCCAACTGTAACCTACCTTGTACACAATATTCAACACAACTCTAACAAACTCTACCTTGGCGAATATTCTCTACCACCTTGAATTCGTCAATGCGTCAAATTTCCATGTACATTGGACTTGAGTTTATCCCTTGAGTACCGCTGCTACTCCAAGACTCCATATGACTCCACCTACAACTTGTAGTCCCTTTTTTTTTCTTAACCACAGTCAACGCTCGAGCGAAATTAAGTTCCCCTTACTCTCGTTTGTGCTCCCAACTTCCAGAGTATCTGTTAATGCCATCACACACTGATCACTGACCTGCGTGAAAGTGAACAACTCACATGTTGGGTGTCACGTAAGAGTTACTTGAACTCAGCATCACGGCCTCTTTCTTGACCGCCTGCCTGGAAACTTGAAGGAATTTCACCATTGCTTGAATCACCCCGAGTCAAATTCACAGTTGTCTCACCACATGTATGACCATCAGAGCCCTGGCCCGTCTCCATGCCCCGTGCATACCGCACGCCTCGCCGCTATTATCGCGTCGAGCCTCTGCTATCCCAGTCGAGTCTCAAGGGTCGCGAACCCACACCACTCAACCCCCACTGCAGAGTACCACCTATCATCACCGACGGATGACGAGTTTCATGTTTCCATCAAACCATTGGGCTCCAGTCCGAATTACGTGTCTATCGCTTTTTCCCCACTGAATAGGCTTTGACTCTTTGAGCTTTTACGTCGTAACCCCTTAATCAACACCGAGTGAAGTCTTTAAGACTCCAGCTCCACCTTCAACATGACTGCATGGTAGATGATCAGTTCACCCTTGCGCATTGTCAACTTCAAGCTCTCATGTGCATCATCTTGAATCAACCCCGCGCCATAGTTTTGTCAAAGCCACACAAGCACTTGGCCCTGTGCCGCGTGTTTTCACGCCCAGAAGTCGGTGACCATCAGCATCACGCTCCTACGTCGTCGTCGTCGATTTCACCATCGTCTTCTGTACCAACCGACTTACGTCGATCCGTCAGACTGCCTAGTTCGATCCAGCTGAACTCGTTTGACTGTACACACACTTGAGGCTCCCAAATCATCTTCCGCGAATTTCCATTCATCACATGATAATTCCATCTTAGCTGACATGACTTCATGCAGCCCCCTTCATGCATCCCTATTGCGCCAACAATTTTTCCACCTTTGTCTGTCGTAACCTAAGGTTTTCAGTCCCGCAAACTTCTTCACCTCAAACCTGGTACCAGTTGACGCCATGGTTCTTTGTACGACTGATCCTGCGAGAAAAATACCTGAGCTATCCCCGCGACGCGAAGTACACAATCACTTCCATGCACAACTCAAACCAAAAAACACCTCCTGGTCTTCACGCGATGGACAGCTCCCTTGGCACTAATTACAATGCTGGCCGTTGCCTTGCTTTGCCAACGCTCTTGCTATTCCAATGGATAATCTGATGAATTTTCTTTCCACCGATTTGATGTGTTGCTTTTGCCTCTTCCACGTCATATACGAGGCATACCGTTAATCATCCGAGGACCAAGCAATCGCATGAGCACGACACCGATTTGTTAACGAGGTTCGCCGATATGGCTACATTCCCGGGGCCTGACTATAAGCGCCCCTTCCTATGACACCGCTACAATACCGCACCCGGTCGCCCTGGACGCTGGCTTCCTATGCGTTCCTATGCTATTATGTTAGCATAGGTTACATTGTGTGTCTACGTCCACTATATATGAGAGGCCTAGAATACAAGTGTCCTATTTGAACACGACTCCATATCCTATCTAAACACAATTCAACTAGCCAACTGTAACCTACCTTGTACACAATATTCGACACAACTCTAACACCTTTTGTAATATTAAAACCAAAAGTGTGAGTATAGCACTTGATAGAGCTAATTACATCACTTGATGCTTGAACTTGACACGAATATTCACTTTGGTGCCTGCAATCGCAAAATATATATAACTGATTTTATAACTTAGCATACACGTCTAAATATGGTGTTAATCTTGTCCGTACACGCAAAATGCAATGACATGGCATCATATTTCGGTTGACGTGCCAGCATAGCATAGGACCCACATGCAACGATAAAACATAATAGCTTGCTTAGTATACATCTCTATGACCGATGGGTCTCACCTGTCAATACAAAAGGGAAAATAGAAAAAAAAATGGCAGCCACTTGTACTCGACCAGGCAACCTCAAGATAGCATTTTGATGTCTAGTAAGATTACAAGGCTTAATTTGTTGTAGACGAAATGGGGTTTAAATGGTCTACGATCTACCCAGTTTGCACATGATTGTTTTTATTTTTATTTTTGAGAAATTATAAAAAGTACCCAAATAATAATGATAGTAATAAAAAGAAAGTTCATATGTTTGCGTGTTATAAATATATACTAATACATGCAGATAAAATAACTTATATAGAAAATATTCAAGTAATTTTTAAAAAATGTTCATATAATTAAAATAGTGCTTCTAGATTATAAAGTTTTTTTAATTACTTAGAATAATACACATATTTTAAAATGTGATCCATAAATATTACTTAGTTACACAACAATTTGAATAATTATACGCACATTTTTTAGGTCCCAAGGACATTCAATCTAGTACAAAACAAATGTCGATCTCAGTATGGTTTGTGTTGACGTTGCAAACTGAATTCCCTATGATGTAAACTACGCTTGTGTTGTTGCAGAAACCAAAACTATCAAAGGCAACTGGTCAGTGTAGCTCAGAAAAGAACTGGCGTAGCCAACAAATCTCAGCAACAGTATTAGCAACCAGTAGTACTATATATAGCATACCGGTAATTTATAGGATAGGAATTTTTTCATTGAGTCTAAGTTATTTTATTTATTCTTAAAATGTGAAGGATTGATTTCTTTTTTGCGAAGAGTGAAGGATTGATTTCTATCCTACATAGAAATATGAATCCATTCCTACAAACTGGAGGGCTCCAAAAGGTTTTTTTCTTTGAAAATTTTATCCTATAGAATTCCTACAAAAATCCTACGAACAAAGAAGGCCTAACTGAGGGAGTATCGAGCTTGGCACAATGAAGCTAAGAATAGTAAGGTGAATGGCCCTAGTCTGTTAGAAAACATGAATTTATATGAGTTATTGTTGATTCTTGATGCACTGAATTCTTGTAATTGATGGAAGTATGTGTTTTGTCAAACTGTCGTCCTTTTATTTTCTCTGACTTGATGCGTATTGAATTGAGTGTAGCAAGTAGCAAGAGCACCATCTTACATTATGTTTAAACCTGAAGCATGCTATGTTTTTATGCAAAAAATTAGCAGCTATCACCCAAGAGAAATACATGTACAAGAAACTTTGTCGGCCTGTGAGCATTCATCCCCCTATTCAATTGTATAACAGTAAAAGCACCGAGTTCATCGAGTCGTCAATTATTACAAGGTGTATGTACCGGCAGTAGTATGCATATGAATCAAGCAGCGAACAACTCAGTTGCCAAATCCATGTCAATCTCCACAATAGCATCAGTCAAAAGATATTAAACAGTGGTGGGTGTTCAGTATTTTGGCAGTGGTTTGGAAGGTTGCAGCAACAACATCATCTTTTCTTTTTCTTGTTTTGACAAAAGAGCAACATTGGGTTGTTTTCAGTGGCGGAGCTATGTTGAGGCCACGGGGCCGGTGCTCTCCCCCCGCCTTGGATCAATTCCTGGAGAATTTCTTTTAAGAAGGGCTTAGATTCGGTTTTTTTAGCATTTGGCCCCCCAAACATTGATGATTTATGTTTCGCCTCCCGTGATTTCGGCTAGCTCCGGCACTGGCTGTTTTCATTAATGTAGATAGAGCAAGTTTAATGGTTACAAAGCTGTAGCCTCTCCTAAGAGAAAACTAATAGTTGGCAGAGAAGCTAGTCATAGCAGCAGCAACAACAAGCAGAGGTAAAGATAACACCTGCTCAGTTGGGGGGGGGGGAGGGGGGTGGAATTTTCAGCAGCATTTTCTTGTTTGTGAATATATGTGAAAGAAAAGTAGGAATTTAGGATCACAAGGAATGCATAAGCACAAGTTATAACATGCCCTGGTTGAGTTATATTGCATCATGTATCACGGAACACCAAAAATCAAAGAAATTTGTTTATTTCTGAATTGTTCATTCACAACAAGCTACATTCACTAGTCTCTGAACTCACAAGCTACAATCTGCAATGGATAAGCTCACAAGCGACAATTTGCAAGTACTAGAAACATTAAACAGGAACAATAAAATCCATAGACATGGTCCTTGTTTACTTTGCAACGGGTTGTGCTCGCTTCCCACACAAGTCTCTTGCAACAGGCGGTCGAGGAGTCGATAGATACAGGGGTTCACAAACCATCCCGGATGCACTAGATACAACGCCATATTTACAATACTAAGTATCACTAGGTCTATCATGAAATATATTTTATATTATATTTATCTACTCCCTCCATCCCATAATATAAAAACGTTTTTCAAGCTAACATAGTTTGGAAAATGTTCTTATATTATGGGACAGAGGGAGTAGTATTTTAAAATTTCATATTATTTAAAAAAAATCTCAAACTTTACAAAGTTTTTTTAAACAACTTTTCTTAATATTTTCTCACGGATGGATATTTTGCTCATGTCCCATGTATACCTGGCCTGGCCGGCCCGGTCTTGCATGCAGGCCGGGCCTGGACCTGAGTTTTGAGCGTGAAGCACACGGGCCAGGCCTGGGCTTGGCTTTTTCGTGTTTTAGGGAAGAGGCCCGGCCCAAGGCCTGATGCTCGGCAGGCTTTTTCATTGTCGGGACGGAACCGAGCCTAGGTTTTCTGCCTTGGGCTTTGTTAGGCCTGGCCCGACCCGACGGATGGCCAGGTATGTAGTCCCATGATATGACACCTCAAAAAAAAAGTCCCATGATATGCGACTCGGTCCTCCATCGTGGTTACATCTTGCATGAGATGGTTGATAAGGTAATCGTCATGCATTTGCGAAGAGAGCTTACTGACACTTGACTTTGGACCAATGATGAGTTGACATTTATTATTTTGACCTCTGAAAGAATAGAGAATGGAATTCAAACGCGCATTCTATCACCTTAACTGAAAGTTCCAAGGTCCAACAAGCTAGGAAGAACGATTCAAGAAACTGAAGTGCAAGTATTGAGCAGGCCACCGATTCAGACCAAAACCCCCCGCGTAGGGGAGAAAAAACAAATATTACCACGAGGAAATTATTCGTTCCTCGCGTTTGAATCCTGCAGAACAGGTCAGAAACTTGGCGCCAAAGGTCATGCATGCCACTCCAAACCAGAACACAGGCTTGAAACCTTGCAGACTGCACGCACACGGCCGAAACAGTACGTGCGACTCTGAACCCGAGCGACGCCTATATAAACAAGCGGGGACTGATGGGCGCCGGCGCACCGGCCCAACCGTTGGGCCGGTCAAGCCACAGCCGCCCGATATAGCAATTAAGGCCGTCAGATCTGAACCCCGCTTCGTCCTCCTCACAGTCGTTCCCCACACCCACCCTCCCCTCCACTCCCCTCCCCTCCTGGATAAAAATTGCAACGGCCTCGAGCTCCGCCGACACCTCCACCATACCTCCGCGAGAAAAACGGAGCTTGAAGCTCCACCGCGGCATCCTCGTCGCCGGTCGGGACCCTCGCTGGCCGTCCTCGTCGCTGGTTGCCATCTGCATCTCCTTGCCCCCGGCTCCACACATGTAGCAGCTGCCTCCTCTGGTCGCAGCTCCACGTAGTGATGGTCATAGCTCGGTGGCGATGCAGCACCGTCATGCCATCAACGGCCATGCCGGGTTGAAGCTGTTTTTCCATGGCCATTGAAGCTTTTTTTTCAAGGTTGAAGCTTTTCACACACCGTTGAAGCTTTTTCATACATCGGTTGAAGCTTTTCCCATGCCGCTCGAAGGTGTTTTTCATGGTTAAGCTTTTATCCACAATTTTTGCTGCAAACGGCACGAGAAAAGCTACAAACGGTGGTTGTTTTTGCTACAACCAGGAAGATGACGAAGTGTGGCCGGCGACGACGGGTTGCGAATTTGTTGCAACTGGCAGTGGGAAAGCTACCACCGGCGAGCAAATTTGCTGCAACCGGTGTGAGGTGGTGAAACCGGCGTGCAGTGGTGCGACGAGCGACGACACGGGTGACCACGATGACTAGGATTTTGATGTAGCAAATTGTGTAGTCGGTAGTAGCAAAAAATTGTTCGGTTGCAGCAAAAAAATGTCACCGTCGCCTGGGTCGCATCGTCTTCACAAATGAATGTAACAAAAATCATCGCTGGTAGTAGCAAATTACATCTCTGGTAGTAGCAAAAACACTACGCGGTTGCAACAAAAAGCGTTATCACGGTCATCGTGGTCGCACCACAGGCGCATAATGGTTGTAGCAAATTCCGCCGCCGGTCGCAGCTCCTGTGACGTCTGGTTCCAGCAACTTGCGCCAACGGTTGCAACATCACCTGTCCGCCGGCGTAGCAGAAAACCGTCGTCGTCGTCGAGGTCCCCGCAGTCGCCATGCGCCACCGTCGCAACTCATCGCAGGGCCCGTGCCTCCGTCATCGCTGTCTTTTACAGGGGAACAACGTGGATGGGGGAGGCGCCCGCGCGAAGGAAGAAATAGCTCGTCGAGGGGTGGGGGAGGCTTTGGCGGCCATCTCCACCGGCAACTCTTCTCCGGCGAGATGCTGCCGGGCCTGGTCGAGGAGGTTGCGATGATAAAAAGCTGCAGCTCAGCAGGAGGTGGACTCGGGCGAGAGGATAAGGGAGAAAACAAGATGAGTGGAGAAGAAAAACAGGACGAGGGAAGTGGTGGCCCCAGGCAGCCTACGTGTCTCGTCTGAATTGGTTGCAGCGTTCGCGCGTGGGACACGACCGGCCGAAGATTCGGCCGGGGCACCGTCTCCAAACGTTTCCCTAAACAAGCTCACCCATGACATGATTTCTCCAGGTCGACCTAAGCCTATCTAGTTCGCGCCAGAACTGCTCAAAGTTGAAATACGAGACAAGTGTCTCTCCGTCTCTGGGACACACAGCGATGACGACGGCGAGGATTGTGGAGGTGATGTTGCTGCTCATGTTCTTGACGCTGATCTTCAGCGTCCACCTCGCTTCGGCTGCGAGGCTGTTGGAGGGTGAAGGATGGAGGGAGGGCGGGATCGGGACGGTGACACGGATGCTCGGCGGCATCAAGCAGTCAGGGTCTAGCCCCCCGACGCACTGCTGCTAGTTTCACCAAGCGTCCATAGTGGCTAAGCTAGCCCCTCTGACCACTTCGTTGATTCATTCGTTCATTCTGGAGCATGATACAGGCCACCGGTGTTTGAATCATGCTTATCTATTCATTGCTTATTGATTATATTGTGAAGGTGTAAATTATGATACTATCTATGAATATGATTGTGTTCATGTCGATGTAAACCCTTTTTTTCTGTTTAGTCGGCTACTTGGATACGTTTGTCTATAGCTCTCTGCATTTTAGCTTCTGTTCTTCGGGACTTAGTTGAAAGAAATCACAAAATTCAACTCACAGAGGCAGTGTCTATTGGGGGTTGCGCTACTAGTTTCAACTTTCAAGACTCAGAGCTTTTTGATGGCTCGTATGATTTAAAAGAAAAGTGACTTAAGATTTTAGCGTTTCTGTGCGAAAACCCTCAATCACGTCGGGTCCCATGCGGGAATCGTAAAATGTTTGGCCCCACGCATCCTCTGAGTGAACTACGAGTTGACGACACTAAAATGGTTTGCTTAGGATGGCATTCTGAAGGAACGCATTTGTGATGACAATTTTTGTTCTTAGAGTTGGCAATATTCAACTTTTTTCGTTGATGTAGCATCGAATTTCCCTTTAGCCAGCATGGCAAATCCCGAGCATAACAATTTTCACCATTTTTCGTTGATGTAGCATGGAATTTCCCTTCGGCCAGCATGGCAAATCCCGAGCATGACAATTTTCACCCTTCTTTTAGGAAGGCAATTCACCATCTTGCAATCATGACAAATCCCTAAAAAATGCATGACAATTCCCTGACAAACTTTTTTATACAACATGGCATGCCAATTTATACTTTAGACATGGCAAATCCTTATACAACAACATTATAAATTTACCTATTTTGCCTGGCAATTCTGAAGCATCTCTCGGAGTGTTTTTCTTTTGGGCGAGCAAAACCGTTCATTCGTTCCACAACTGTTTCTTGGTTTACCCGCAGAGAGAACACCTGATTTGTAATGGTGTCCATTGATAAAGTTAGATGATTATTAATTTGAAACTAGAAAAACTAAAGATTCAAATATGGCACTTCTTTGTTACCTAACTACTTCTGTTCAAGTCAACGCAAGTAATATTTCTTGAGTCCCGCTTCGGTACAACCCCCTCGCAATATGTATAAAGGGTTGGGCCGGCCCATTTGGGATGGCATGCGGTCAAAAATAGTGAACAAGGATTGCACAAGCTGGGAATCGAACCCACGATCACTTAAAACATTGAGTGCGACAACCACTGCGATACGATACCTTTCGTGAGCGAACTAAAGCTAGACATATTAAGTAATGGGTGGGCTGGGAATTTTAAAAAGATTTTAGAAAAATTTTGTGAACTTGTCTTGTTTCCATGATTTCTTTTTATTTATTTATTTTCTTTTCGAGTTATGTTTCTTCTTTCTTTTTCAAAAAAATGCCCGCGCTTTCAAAATGTTGTTCAAAATTTGAAAAGGTTTGTTATTTCCAAATTTTGTTCATAAATTAAAAAATATTTGTGTTTTCGAAAATTGTAAGGTAATTTCAAAAAATGTTCGCGTCTTTAATTTTTTTTCTTAGAATGTCAAAATGCGAACACTTTTTTGAGAAGCACAAACAAATTGTGAAAACAAATATTTTCTGAGAGCACGGAAATGAGACTAAATAAATGATACGGAAAAGTGTTCTAAATTTGCCCAAACATTTTTCCAGTTTGTGAACATTTTTTTTGAAAATGAGAACATTTTTTAAATTCCGAACAAATTCCAATAGTCGCCCAACAGAACCGATGCCGTCGCTTAGTTGGGCAAGGCCTAATTTTTTTTTACTTTTCTATTTTTTTTCGTTTTTCTATCTTTTTTAAAAATTTGTCTTTTCTCCTTTTTAAACTTTATTATTTTTTTAAACCTATTCAAAAAATTGAAATACAAAAATAATAGTTTTAAGTAACTATTTTAAATTATGATTTTAATTCTTTTTTGTTTAAATATTTATTAAATGCTTAAAAATGCATTTGTCGTTTTCAATTCTATCATTTTGTATTTGTTAGTTATGTTAGAAACTTAAAATGACAGTTTTAAATATCTATATAAATTATGATTTAAATACATTTTTCCTTCAAACCTGGCGTGGATGACTACTCGGACACGCTACGTTGAACATGGTGTTTTTTTAGACATTCTTGAAATGACCCCAACATTTGCCAGTAGGTGACATGCCCATGGTAGGCATCCATGTCCCCAATATTTTTTTCAATGGGTTTGTATGAACAATTCAAGACACAAATTCAAGTTGCTTGGGTTTTCGACAAGTTTTGCATTTCTAAAGTTTTCTCTGTCAAAAAGGGCGATAAATGGCTAGATGTGTCACAACTTGCATACTATGTCGGAAGTAGTTCAAACCCGACATGGATGCCTACCATGGGCATGTCCACCCAGTGGCAAAAGTTATGGCAATTTCAAGGAACCACAAAAACACCATGTTCAACGGAGGGTGTTTAGGTTGGCCAGAAGGGTATGTCAGAGAGCACGTTGTTTTTCGACATCCTTGAAATGATCCTAATTTTTTTCATGGCCTCGTATGACAAATTCAACGAACCATGACAAGTTGTTTTGGTTCCCGAAAATGCAGAAAAAACGTTGGATGTGTCGCAACATGCGTACGGTGTCGGAAGTCATTCAGACCAGGCATGGATGCCTAACATGGGCATGTCCACTTGCTTTCAAAAGTTGGGGGCATGTATGATATTTCCAAAGAAATACCATGTTCAATGGAGAGTGTTCGAATAGGCCAGAAGGATATGTTTGGGAGCACCTAATTTCTCGACATTCCTTAAATGACCCTATTTTTTTCATGGTCTTGTATGACCAATTCAAGGCACTATGCCAAATTGTTTGACTTTTTGCCAAGTTTTGCATTTTTCAGTTTTCTCGGTGAAAAAAGCCGGTTAATGTCAAAATGTGTCAAAACGTGTATACGGTGTCGGAAGTCATTCAAACCAGGCATGGATGCCTCATATGTCCATGCCAGACTCTTACAAGAAGCTGGGATCATTTATCCATAGCCTAAAATATACCAGTTAGATGAGTGCATTTATAATTCCCGTCATTATCACTCAACATAAACATTTTATTTTTTCCTAACAATTTATTGAAATTTTCAACAATTTTGGAATTTCAAAGGGTGTATGGAAAATTTACTAACTTGAACACTTTTTCCCAAAATTGTTAACAAACTACCAAAAAATGATGAAAATTTTGAAAAAATATTGCAAACCACGTACTTTTTTTCAAAAAATCATCACTTTTCCGAAACGCATACATTTCTTAAATTTGTTAACAAAAAATTCGAAAATCGGAACATTTTATGAAATTCCAGAATAGTTTTTAGAATTTTAAATAATATTTTTAAAATAAGAACATTTTATGTTATGCCAAACACATTTTCAATTTTTTGAACAAGTTTCACAAAGAATAATAAAGTTCAAAAGTAGAAAAATGGATTACCAAAAAGAGAAGAAAAATGAAAATAATTGCAACAAAAAAATGCTTAGGCCCTAGAAAATAAGAAATGTTTTCAGAAAATGTTAGTATATTAGAAAAAATTTGCAAATTCGAATTTCTTTTTTTGTGTTTTAGAATAATGCTCGCCAATTTTTAAAACTGTTTGCATTTTTAAATGTTCAGAAATTTAAAAATTGTTCATGTTTTCAACAAAATGTTCACAAATTTAATAAATTATTCGTCTTTTCAAAAAAACTGTCTGCAGTTTCCGAAGAATGTTGACAATTCTGAAAAACTGTTCAGAGAATTTGAAAAATATTCACAAAACCAATGTATTTTTCATAAAAGAGGATCAAAAATTTGAAGAAAATTCGCGTTTCCAAAAGAAGTTCAAATTTTGATTTTTTTATATCTTGAAAAATATTCCAAAAGATGAAAAACACATTAGTTTTTTTATTCTATAAAAAACGCTTTAGATAGAATGTCCGGCCAGGCTGTCCAGTACCAATTTTGATCTGGTACTGTATTTCTAATTAAAAAACACCTACAATTCATCCACTCTAGGTGATAAAGAGTGGCGCTCCATAAGTATCACCTAAGTGTAACGGTTCTGGTGGCTATCAGCAATTTCAGAATCCATGTGTTCAGGGGGTTGTACTGAAGAAGAAGTGATATTTCTAAGGTACTAGAAGAATGCCCGTGCGTTGCAACAGGGCCATATTAACTTTAAGAGTTCAATATTATGACATTGGCGACCTTTTTTACCATAAAATCCTCACACACACACACTCTCCCTCCCTCTTCCTCACTCTCTATCCCCCTCTCCCTCCCTCTCTAACACACACACATATCCATCTTATTGGGTACGGAACCATAATCCATCTATTTCGCACATACACGCTAGTGCATAGCAATATGGATTATGTGTATTATATTTGCCACCAGAACTGAGGTAATTAATTTCATGTTAGTCTGTAACACTCTGGATGTAACTTTCCATCTTTGTAACTCCAATTCTTGCCATTTTCGGCTATGTGTTATGATATTCCCTCTGTGGTTGGGTTTTTGTCTTTTGTTTTGCATTTTATTCATGTCATGCATCTCATATCATGTCATCATGTGCGTCTCATTTGCATACGTGTTCGTCTCATGCATCCGAGTTTTTTTCCCCGTTGTCCGTTTTGCAATCCGACACTCCCACATGCACCAGCGCACCCCTCTTGTCTCTTTTAGTATGCGTGTGTCAAACGTTTTCGGAATGGACCGAGCCTTGCCAAGTGGCCTTGGTATAACACCGGTAGACCGCCTGTCAAGTTTCGTGCCATTTGGAGGTCGTTTGATACTCCAACGATTAACCGCATAACCGCAAAGGCTTTTTTTGAGTTGCATCCCAACACCCCTCCAAAACAGTCCAATAACCCATCTAAGTCACTTCCATACTCTCCGTCGTCGGATCACGATCGTGTGGGCGAAAACTACACCTCATTTGGACACTCCTAGCTCCCTCTACCTACAAATATGTCCTCCCCGTCCAAATCCGGATCAAACCCTGGTCTCTCCTTCCTCCGCGCGCCGGACACGTCCGCCCAGCGCCGGACGCATCCGCCACCGCGCCCCAGCCTCTCGCAGCCCGCCACGTGGCCCCGGCCACCGCGCGCCGCCGCCGGCCCGCCAGGCCCGCGCGGGCCCCCGCGGCCCGTCCCTGCCGCCCGCGCCCGTCCCTGCCGCCCGCGCCCGTCCGCCGCCTACGCCTCGACCCCGCCGCCGCACCGTCACGCCGCCCGCGCCCCGGCCGCCGCTCGACGCCGCCAGCCCCCGTCGCGGTTGCCGCCGCGCCGACCTCCGCCAGATCCGGCCGGCCTCGCCCCGACAACTTCCCCGAGCTCCTCTCCGGCCATCTTCGACCCTGCTCCGGCGAGTGGCTCCAGTGGACCTCGGCGTCCGTGCCCAGATCCAGATCCAGATCGGGTCAAACCCTAGGTGGACCCCGAAATCCTCCCAAGCCTGCAGTATTTTATAGCCCTGTTCATTGCATCATAACTCCGTCATCGTAGCTCCGTTTCATGCGCATAATATATCAAAATGTTCATCAGGATGTGTTCTTCATTTTGTTCCATTTGGACATGTTCATTTAAGGTCATCTAGATGCTTGAATCTCTGATGCAAGAGTGCTATATAATGTTAGTTCTTGTTTCTTAACAGAATGTGTGCATTTGTCATTTTTGCTACATTTATTGTGTGCATCTTATGAGCATGAGCTCTACAAGTGTTTTGTTCTATGCCATGTCTCCTTTACAGAGGTGCTTGCCATATATTTTTGTGATCAATGTGGTGACTAGCACAAGCATGCAAACTAGGTCTCGTGATGTTGCTGATTTTAGTCCCTGTTCTGCTGTTATTTTGATGCCATATAAACATGATTCTAAAAAGAGATCCATGCTTATTTTGAGATACTTAAGTAAGGATGTTTTGAACATATGGTTATGCTTTATACATTCATGCCCCTGTTGGCAATTATGGAGTAGTCTAGCATGTCAGTTTCGTGCTCTACTTTTGCTATAAAATGTTTACTGGCAGATTGTTTACATGTTATTCAATTTTGCCAAGGTTGTTGTAGTTGATCCTTGCATGCTATGAACTTGTTCTTGCCATGGTTAGCTTCATAAACATGTCTTCGTGTTGATGCTATTCTTATCTTGTCATGCAATGACTTGTGTGAATCGAGCTCGCGAAGATGCCTTCATAATTCTGTCAATGCCATGCTCTGTTTGCTGAATCTGTTAACGAAACTTGCTATGTTTACATGGGTGCCATCATATTTTCTGATCCTTTTTGGCTCATGGTCAGTAAGGGACTTTTGTTCTATGCTTTGAGTAGAATCATGCCATGTCTTGTTTTGCTATTATAAGTTCCTATAACATGTTGATTTCTTGCTCTGAACATTGCTACCTGATGTTGTTTATGCCATGTCCAAGCTGATATCTTTTGTACTTTTGTCATGCTTGTTTGAATCAGTTATGGTGTGATTTAGCTGTAGCTTAGTGTTCCTTTTTTGTCAAGCATCTCCTGTAGATCACTGCCATATGATTTGTTTTTATGTTGGGGTGCTGTAGAATAGTTTCTTGTTGCATGCTAAGTAGCATCGTGCTGTTAATCGTAGATTTGTGTCATCTTGTTTTGCTTGCCATTTGCAAACCGTGCATCCGTTCTCGGAGATCTTTATATCGATTTCAACCGAAATTATCTCATCTTTCCAACAACATACTTGGTTTGCCAAGTTGATGCCTTGTTCATCATTTTTCCTTCCGGAGCACGCATACGCATTGCATATCACATCTCGCATATCATGACATGTATTGCATCATGTGGCTTGTGCATTGTACCGTGATTTATTGTGGTTCCATTGTTTGTGTTCTTACTTTGGTTAGAGCCGGGAGATGAGTACGTGCACGAGGAACCTGTTGAGTACGCTAACGAGGATCAAGCCTTCGACAACTCTGAGAACCTTGCAGGCAAGATGACCATACCTTCGATATCACTTCTATCTTTGCTTTGCTAGTTGCTCGCTCTATCGCTATGTTAGCTCTACCTGCCATTTGTTTATCATGCCTCCCATATTGCCATGTCAAGCCTCTAACCATCCTTTCCTAGCAAACCGTTGTTTGGCTATGTCACCGCTTTTGCTCGGCCCCTCTTATAGCGTTGCTAGTTGCAGGTGAAGATGAAGTTTGTTCCTGGTCGGAACATGGATATTTTTGAGGATATCACAATATCTCCTGTTTAATTAATGCACCTTATATACTTGGTAAAGGGTGGAAGGCTCGGCCTTATGCCTGGTGTCTTGTTCCACTCTTGCCGCCCTAGTTTCCGTCATACCGGTGTTATGTTCCTTGATTTTGCGTTCCTTACGCGGTTGGGTGATTTATGGGACCCCCTTGACAGTTCGCTTTGAATAAAACTCCTCCAGCAAGGCCCAAACTTGGTTTTACCATTTGCCACCTAAGCCTTTTTCCCTTGGGTTTTCGCGAGCCCGAGGGTCATCTTTATTTACCCCCCCGGGCCAGTGCTCCTCCGAGTGTTGGTCCAAACTAGAGCACCGTGCGGGACCATCCCTTTGGCAACTTGGGTTATGTTGGTACTTGTACGCTTAGCTTATCCGGTGTGCCCTGAGAACGAGATATGTGCAGCTCCTATCGGGATTTGTCGGCACATCGGGTGGTCTTGCTGGTCTTGTTTTACCATTGTCGAAATGTCTTGCGAACTGGGATTCTGAGACTGATCGGGTCTTCCCGGGAGAAGGTATATCCTTCGTTGACCGTGAGAGCTTATGATGGGCTAACTTGGGACACCCTTGCGGGGTATATTATCTTTCGGAAGCCGTGCCCGCGGTTATGAGGCAGATGGGAATTTGTTAATGTCCGGTTGTAGATAACTTGACACTTGACCTCTTTAAAATGCATAAACAGCGTGTGTAGCCATGATGGTCTCTTCTCGGCGGAGTCCGGGAGGTGAACACGGTTTGGGTTATGTATGTACATAAGTAGTTTCAGGATCACTTCTTGATCACTTCTAGCTTCTCGACTGATGCGTTGCTTCTCTTCTCGCTCTCACTTGCGTATGTTAGCCATCATATATGCTTAGTGCTTGCTGCAGCTCCACCATTTTACCCTTTTTCCTATCTATGAGCTTAAATAGTCTTGATCTCACGGGTGTGAGATCTACCAAAACAAATGCAGGTGCCGAGGATACCAGCGCAAGTGGCACAACCGAGCTCAAGTGGGACTTTGATGAGGACCTTGGTCGTTACTATGTTTCGTTTCCAGATGATCAGTAGTGGAGCCCAGTCGGAATGATCGGGGATCTAGCATTTGGGGTTGTCTTCTTTTCATTTGGATTTGATCGTAGCCGGTCTATGAGTGTATTTTGGATGATGTATGAACTTATTTATGTATTGTGTGAAGTGGCGATTGTAAGCCAACTCTCTTTATTCCATTCTTGTTCATTACATGGGATTGTGTCAAGATGACCCTTCTTGCAACAAAACCACAATGCGGTTATTCCTCTAAGTCGTGCTTCGACACATGGGAGATATACCCGCATCGTGGGCGTTACAAAATCGGCCAGCCACAGCTCCAAGAATACGCGGACGAGGTGGCTCGGGTCAGCATCGGCGCCGTCCGGCACAGGCCACGGGCCCACTTCCAAGTGCACGTGCAATGCACGTCTTCACAAATATTATAACCAGATGTGAGAAATCACATGCATAGAAAAGACATTCTATAGCAATCCAAATACCATAAATCAACTTTTTTTATTTGAAGATGTATTAGAATGTTTGCATGCTGATGTATTAGAAGAAGAAATAGACATTACATAGAGTCGGGCGGCCATGCCGCGGTTACAAAGACAACGCGACTACACCTGGCGGGCAACCATAATGTCGCGGAAAGGAACACAACCCACATACAGTTGAAATGAAACTATCTCTGGATATCAGCCAACCCTTTTGGCTTTGGCCCCGGAGAGCTTCCGCAATCCGACTTCGTCCTCGATACGCCGGCAAAGCTCCTGGGCCAATCAACTTATGATTCAAATGTCCAAGAAATGCTATAATTTATCATTCTATGCATAGTGTAAAGAGTGAAGACACAAGCAATTATCTCAGTAATTCGTAAATTAGATTATGCAATTCTCATGAATGTTGTCTCCAATTTCATTCTCGGTATACAGGTGAGAAGTGCACAAATTCGTGTTATGAGAATCAACATTCGTGCCATGTAATCGGCATTGTACATAGTAAACAAAGTTGCTGGAAGTTGTCAATAAGTACCATTCCCAACATCGTGTGCAAAATTATACATGGCCAAGACTAAATAAATACGTAAATCTACAATTAAACAAATTAAACACAATTAAGGTAAATCTGCTTGGATTGTGCATCATTTGGGTAAAGAAAGTAGAATACAAAATGTGATACATGGAAGCAGTACCGTGGGCAGGATTTCGCCACGCCCAGGGACACACACTCGTTGGAACAGTATCTACTGTATCTAATGTGCGCTACTGTATCTACTGTGCGATAAATTTGTGTGTTATTTTTCTTGTGGAATGGAAAATAGAAGGGTCCTCAAAACTCAGGCAGGCCTAGCATTGTAATGTGGTAGTCAACCATTAGCATTTACATAAAATTCATCATTTTCATATTCATAATCTAATGCAGGCAGAGTAACAATGATATGATTAGGGGCAAAACAATTCCCCGAAAACTATAAATCAATAATGAATAAATAGATACATGTTGTTCTTAAAACCAACCATTCTTGTTGCCTGGCTCTAGGATTAGAGAGAGACCCTGAGGAGATGGTCAGAGGGGGAAGGTGCACATCTACAAGGACTTGTTAGGGAACACGATGAAATTATCTGATTCCATTGAGTTAAACAAGGATAGCGAGATCTGCAAAAATGTAGACAACATGTAGGCTTGTTATGCACTTATTATGGCTAGTATCAACTTCAAATATTTTTTCTGGATGACCATCGCTTTAGTTAACAGACCATTAAAACGTCCTCTGAATTTCCTAGGCACTGTAGCGGATAATCCCTTAAGAAGATGAAGACTTGCTTCCAAGCAGTGAAGAAGCAAGGCTTGAATCTATTATAATTCACATTTGGTTACATATTGTATGCACACACAGCTTCATGTAATAATTCTATCATAATTATCAAACGGATAAAAAGGAAAACAATACAACCTTATTTATTTATACTACCATACTACTTTCGTTCCTTTGCAGCAGAACTGAAACGATATCCTTCGAGTTCTCTTAAGACCCATAAGAGAAGTAGTCGCAGAACTGAAATGAACAACCCACAAAGCTTTGACATCCAAATGCAAAAGGGGTGAGAGGGCAATCGTAAAGAAACAGAAGTTAAATATAAAAGATAGCAATCTCACATCAGGATATGACTCAAGAGCATTATCGTCAGTTAAAAGTGAACCATGCTTGAAACCTTTATTTTCAAAAACATTGCACCTACATGCAGCAAAAATCCATAAGTCAATGATCAATAAAATAGTGTCCATGAGCGGGACAAACTAACAAATTTATGTGCATTGATTAACCATACATCCAAATCATGTAATAACCCGCATTGGTCCTTCTTCGGACATTTCTTCTTTACTGAGCATAGACAGAAACAATAGAGAGATAATAGAGAGAAGGATGTCAGCTACTCAAACAAAAATGACAGACAATACACAAAATGACGGACAATAACCAACCAACACCACTTCCCTTTCCCAGCACTACCTCCTACCATCGTTGCAAACTTCGTCCTACGCCATCCCTGCAATCACTACCAGAGCGTAGCCCATCTGCCGCCACATCGTTCAGCGTATCGCCCCCAATCACATATTCCACCTAAACTTACAGCTTTACCAATCAAAATTTATCAATGCAGATCGTTAAATTTTATCAGTGTTCAGGGGCACCTTTGTGTATCGCCGGCAATCACATATTCCACCTAGAAGCAACCATATGCTGGGAGGTCCAGAAAATTTTGCTCCAAAGAAATTTGTGCCAAATATAAAAAGTCCGGTACACGTAGCTCCCGCTTGCGCAGTGTCTGGAGAAGGGCCCGACCACTTAAATTTATGCCAAATATGAAAAAAAATCCAAATTGAAATGGTATGACATTTTTAGAGTATTTTCCGCTAAAAATAGTTAGGTACCATACTGCACATAATGGGAAGAATATAATCTCTAGCCGTCTTTCTAAGTAAAAGAAAATTAAGGTGGAGTGTATCAAACATAGATAACAAAGCAGTTATCATATAAATATCATAGATGTTGATTTTAATTGGAACGAAAAAAAGGCGGATCCAAATTTAATAGCATGGCAATGAAAATGAGAAGACGGACAATCTAATCTAATGCAAGAACTGATAGGGAAGAAAATTTCTATGCAAGAAAATTTCACTTGTTCACTTTTTACTCAATTGAATACCTAACCTGGGCAATACTCTTATTTCTATGCGCTAGAAAAAATAGAATAGCAAAGCTAAGTATGCCTACATACGCTCAGATTATATATAAGAATCTTGGGTGAACAATTGCAACAAAGCACTAAGCAACGATGAATTTAAATAAAAAATCCATTAACTATGCAGGCAGCAGGCTTGTTACAACATAGAGAGATAGGAAAATGTCACCTCTAGTAATGTGGCGCAAAGGAGTGGAACGAAGCATGAATGAGCGGTTGTCTGTTCTTCTCCATGTACATGGATCAGCAGTAGAGGCCAAGTATATAAGTACTTGACTGAACTCCACTCTTCGTGTACGGAGAGCCATGTCACCTTCTCGCTGCTGCAGCATGGGAGGACGGCTGGTTCACGTGACCCTCCAGTTGGGGGATCCATGGTGGCTGACCGTCGAGCTCGAGGCAGAGAAGTTGAGGGCAGTAGTGGCGAGATCCATGCCGGCCAACCGGGCGAAGAGGAGGTCGTCAGGGAGGGACACATCGGCAAGATCCGGTCACCACGTGACCTGAAGAGCAACAGTGATCTCCACAAGCTGTAGGCCGACGACGTGCTCCATCCCCTGCGACGGCGTGACCATGGCGGTGGCCACAGCTCCTCATGCTCGCCTCGATCTCGGCGACACACCCTGAGTGCAGGAGGCAGCAACGACCTCGATGAAATCATGGCCTCCATCCCGGAACGCATGAAGGACCTCGGCCCCGTCGCTACTCCTCCCGCGTAGCCCCACGCGGCAGCGGGCCGTGGGTAGGAGGGCAGGCGGCGTCGCCTCGGCTGACGGCAGGGAGCAGCGTTGATTTCGGGTAGGTGGCATCGCGAGGACGACCGCGGCCGCGGGGAAGCACCCCGATCATGCTGGCAGGCCAATCCTTCTCCTCCGATCCCCTATCCCTAAAGATTGCGCCACCGCCCCGGTCGTGTTGTTTCCATATATTATGCCATTTTTTCCTGTACCTAAACAAACGCGGGCGAGCGGATGGCAGAGTTTTGGTCCGCCCTCTAAAATTGTTGAACGCACTTTTGGTGAGGATTATTATTAATAAATGGATTCAATCATGTGGCTCTAAATAAATGGATTCAATCGTGTGACTCTAATTACTTCGGATTGTTATGTGCACACTAAGCGGGGTGCAGTTAGGAAAGAAAATGTTTTCTAATTAACGTGATTGAGTGATTTAAGGTAATGTTAATTAATTTAGATTTAATTTTTAGAGATTGTTAGTAAAGTATGATGCATCTTTAAAATCTTTTATTTGTTTCCTTAAAATCTATTATTTGTTTCCTAAAAAAAATTACAATAATGAGAGGTATTGGTTGATTTGGATAAGTTAGTAAAGTTAGATCCGTGATTGCGTGTACGTTTGGAAAGTGCTGATTTGCAAGGAAAGAGCTGAGGGGTAAATAAACTGGTGAATAAGAAACCAGCGTCGATGGGGAGGTGGGAGGAGGGACGAAAAAACCCAGACGAAGGTGGAAGGAGAGACGAAATAAAACCAGCGAAAAATAACCGGCAGACTATTCACCAACTGCTCTATTAGGAGTAGAGATTTAGCACTGCCGCAGAAATATTATTCGACCATCCAATGTTTTCATTTTGGTGTATTTTTCCACAAGTAGATTTTTTTTGAAAAGGAGGATTATCCCAGCTTCTGCATCAAGCGATGCATACAACCATTTATTAAAGCGAATATAATACCAAAGTATGAATAACATCTCAAGTGCCTCAAGTAGATTATAGAATTAATTCAACACAATACAGTTCACCAAGAGCATACATATCCTTAATATCATTTACTTAACAAACATGTATAAAAAATATAAAAAAGTGATACATATAATCCCATTGAGCTATCTATATCTTGTCATGCTAATTAAAATTTGGTCGGATAAGCCCTCAGGGGCACTGTATTTTCCTCAATTGTTTTTACAAGGTAGCCTGCAAATTTTCTCAATGCATTTCAATAACCTCAAGCTAGTGCGAAAGGAGGTTCTTTACTTCGGAAACAAACCATATTTGGACAAAGCTTCCCTGATATACTATACCATATAATTAGGAGAAACGTTTGCCTTCAGCCGACCGATCCCGTGCGAGCATCCGCTGCCTCCGTGTCCATCAGATGTACTTTTCATCAGAAGGTTGAGAGCAACGTTTCTGCAACTGTCGCTTGGTTTATAGTTTGCAACTAGCCTTTTGTTACAACCCAAAGAAGGCTAGATTCCGTAGGGCACAGACCAGGGAGGGCGATGGTGGACAAGCCGAGTGCCGTTGCCTGTAGGTCGTCGTCGCTGGGTGCATCCATGTCGGATGTCCGCCACCAAACGCCTCATTGTCGACTGGGTCAATGGTTCCGGCGAGATCCACCATGTCGGTCCTGGAGCGCCATTAATCTCACTACCGTCCTGCCACCACCGATGCTGGCAGCAGCTACAACGCCGCGCGCGTACGTCCACGTCCACTACTAGCGCTTACCCCATGTCGCTGTTTGCAACAACACCTCCGAGACATGTTTCTGCAACAACATCGTTGTTGCGGAACGATGACTGTGCAAGTGCGCAACACAGCCGGAGATGATGTTGTAATTTTTGCAATAAAAATCTTGTTGTAGAAAATTTTAGATGTGGCGGCGAAAGTTGGTGTTGCAATTTTTGCAACAAAGGCCTTGTTACGGAAAATTGAAGAAGAGATTTTGCAACATGGGTCTTGTTGCAAGAAATTGAAGAAGATGACGTTTTGCAACAAAGGTCTAGTTGCAGAAAATTAGAGAAGAGAAGGAATGATATGGAGTGCTCGCATTATCAAACTGGATGGCTCGCGAGTCGCGAGGCGGTGATGATCCGCCAGCCAGCCGACGCGTAGCAGGCCCCTTTAATTAAACAATGTGACAACTTTTTGTTCCATTTTTATGATTCTGTTTGAGCTGCTCACAGGTCTAAGCTATGCATATTCAAACAACACAAATCCCAGTTCAAGCTATGCATATTCAAACTCGATACTTCGTAGTAAAAGCGTAATATTCAAACAACTCGAATCACTGTTCCCAGTCCAGCGAAGCGGCCATTAACAAGTAATATCTAGTCCAAGCTGCTCCCGGTGCTTTGCATTGGCACTTCCATCTTGGTTGGTACTGGGTCCGCGACCTTGTTCTGGTTTGATTGGTAGATTGGCGACACCCGTCTGGCCGCCTGCTTTCCCGAGCTCTTCGCCATTGCTGTTGACCCTCGGGTCTCTGTTGAGATGGCCCTTATTGACTTAGGGTGCCTCGCGTTTCGCCGCCCTTTTGGCCTGCCCGAAGTGGCCGCCTGGGATGCCCTCCTCGAGGACATCGCCCTTCTCCCGATGAGCGTCAACGACACCCCGGACGCCATCTCTTGGCGTCTAGAATCTTCCGGGCACTTCTCAACTAAATCCCTGTACGCGGCCATCGCGCCCTCGCCCGCCCCCGAGCCCTTCAGTTTGATCTGGGATATCTGCCTGCCACTGAAGATTAGGATCTTCATTTGGCAATGAATCCGTGGCCGCCTCCCCTCCGGAGTCGAAGTCCTCAAGCGTAACGGACTTGGAGATGGGCTTTGCCCCCTGTGCGGCACGGTGGAGGATGCTAACCACATCTTCTTCACGTGCTCCACAACCCAGTTTCTTTGGTCCAGTTTCCGCGAGACGGTTGGTGGACAGTGGTGCAATTCCAATTTCCCCGACCTTCTCGCGGAGATCCATGCCTCGCCCCCTCGCTACCGACATATCCGTTGGCTCTGCATGGGGGTCCTCGCCTGGACGCTGTGGACTGTCCGTAATAAGCTTGTCATCCAAAAGGTCACTCTCAGACGTGCTACTGACGCCATTTTTAAAATGTGTGGGTACTTGCAGCTTTGGCGGCCGCTTAGCCGCCCTCAGGATCGGGACGTCATCAACTCCCTCCTCCCCGACCTTCGATCGCTCGCCTTCCGCCTGGCGCCTCCGCTTCCGCCGCCCCCCCGGAGCCCGACTAGATGCTGTCGTTTATTTCTGTTCTAGGGCTTGTTGAGCTGTGCCCTCAGCATTAACCCTTCTGGATCCTGTGTTTGTGAGACCTTTATGTGTGTGTGTGTGTGTTTGAACCTCTGTGGATTGTTGGTTTGGACATTTGCTTTATAATATAAAGCGGGACGAAAGCCTTTTTCGGTAAAAGAAAACAAGTTTGTTTAGAAAGGATGAACGAACTGAATATTGTAACATGAATCAGATGATCTAATCGAATATATGGTGTTGCGCTATGCGCATTAATAGATGCAGAGGCTCTGAGTTTTCACCATGCTCTTTCGGAAATAGATAGTCCCGCACAAAAGAGCGGAATGCATATGCACTAGCTAGCGACTCGTTCGCGCGGTCAGCAGCAGTGCGTGCCGCCGCTTCCCCCCGACTTGAGCCGCCGAGGATCTGCATCAGAGCAAGGACGATCCATTTTATCCGCATGCGTTTGTTTGGGTCGGCGTGAACAAAGTGAAGGCCCAACGTGTCAACCCAAATCCAAATCTCGTCCGTCTGGCACCCGCGTCGATCCATTTCCGGTCCAAAATTGCGTCTGAAATGCCTCGGCAGACGTGAAGCTGATGCACGCGCGTCTCCTCGGCGTCCGCGGCGGGCCCACTCGTCGTCTAATTTATGATGACCACCGACAGCGGGGCTACTAGTCAGCCAGGGAAAGCGTCATTTTTTAACTACGCGTGCCGCGGGGGCCGGCCTCATCCACTTCCGTTCACATCTGGCCCCATACCACTCCCTTTGCTTCCTCGCCGGTGACAGCAAACCCTAGCAAGCAATGGGCCTCTTCGGCAGCAGCAGCGACAAGTGCAAGTGCAATGGCACCCCGGCGCCTCGTCCTCCCGTGCTCCTCCTCACCCTCCTCCGGCACCGGCGCATTTTCGCCCAGGTCGCCGGCGTCTGCACATCCCGGTGCACCAAGCGCGATGGCACTGGGAGTACAGGCAGCCACTGCCCTATCCCGACGTCTGCCACACCACTGGCACCTGGACCTGCACCGGATCCCGGTGCCAGCTGTTCCACGGACCCAGCGGGCGCACGACGGGGAGGTGCGCAGGCGCCACGCGCAGCTCACGCCGGAGCAGCGGCGGATGCTCGAGTACGCCGCTGACTCTTTCAACTGGGAAGCTTGGTTTGCCCTCGAACACGAGGAGCAACGACGTGTAGGCGTCGACGCCGCCCCCGCGGGTAGAGCCGGAGGAAATGAAAGCAGAGGCAGAGTACCAAGCCGCCCTCGAGGAGGCCCTGCAACACACGTTGGAGGCTAGCCGGCTCGAGGAGGACGCGCACTAGAATGGGCTGGAGCAAGCCCTTGCCTTGTCGGCGGCTGGGGACTCCGTCCACACCCCGCTCTTCGTCCCGCCTTCTCCACCGTCAGAGCCGGAGCCGGAGCGCTCCCCGCCTCCACCCACTTGGCTAGAGGAGGCCTACACGTGGACGGGTCAGTACCGCGAGTGGGTGAGCATGCCTCCTGTCCACTACGCCGCGACGCCGGTGCAGGAGGCGGCCCACCTTGAACGCTGGAAGGCGCACTAGCTCCGTCAGGAGCAGGCCGTCGACGAGCGGCAGATGCGCTACGAGCAGATGCTGCAACGCGACGCGGAGGCGCTCCGGCTTGAGGAGGAGGAGCGCGCGCGGCTAGCCGCAATGCCACCGCTCCAGCAGAAGCCGGAGGAGGCTGCCCTGGCAACGTACCAGGCGGCGTTCGGGTGGGCTGGCCCTGCTCCTGTCTTCATTGACCTCACCGGCGATGGCGACGTCGACGTCAAGGGTAAGAACAAGACCGACGACGTCTAGGGCAGCGTGCGGGCGCAGACTTTTTTTAATGTTTTAATTAATGTTTAATTACATTTAAGTGGACTGGTTGACCGGCCACTTATGTTTAATTATGTTTATTTCTGTGAGCTATTTTTTTTCACGCCGGCATATTTGGGTCCGTTGTCCCATTGCGCGGTCAAGCCGATCCATTTAAGAATGCGAATGCGCACGTCCGCCTGACCGACCCAAACAAACGAAAAAGGGACAAAGAGCGCGTCCATTTAGATTGCCCCGTTGAAGTTGCTCCAAGATCGCCACCAGCAAAGCCAGCTTCGCCATCGCCGCCGCCATTCTCATCGCGTCGTATGTGCCCAGTGAAAGATATGAGATCTCAGCTTTCGAGAGCCTAAGATTGTTTGTTTGGTGAAGAATGGTTCGCACGGCGAGCTGTGTATGGTTTGAAAGTCTTCTGACCGCAGCCGGTTTAACTTTCAAGTTTAGCCCCCGCGTGTTCCTGGTGGTGTTACATGTGCAGTTACGCTTTCTTTTGAGAAATACATACGCAGTTACGTCGATTTGTTGCTTCGTGCTTGAAAAGTTTGAGGAGATTAATAACGAATTAAGAATTCTACTACTCCCTCCGTCCCAAAATATATTAGTGTTAAAAACGTTCTTATATTTTGGGACAGAGTGAGTACTAGCTAGCTGTGCACGATTACTTTTGACTGCGCTTTTGGTCTCCGAGCGGGGGCTGACAAATTTTCTCGCATCGTCCTACACATATCAGCGCTTCACAAGTAGTGCGAACCAATTTTTGGTTGGATGGCTAGAGAAACAGTGATATTCTTAGCCCACCAGGATTCGAATTTTAATGCTCGCATTATTTCTAGATTTATTTTAGAATTTTCGACGATGCGTTTTCAATGAAAGGAGACGTGAAAAAAGTCCTCAAACTCTCGTTTATTAGCAGTTCAAGAGGAAGCATATCTTCTCTTCTTGTTCAACGGCGAACCGGGTTGGATCGATGGATATATTAGTTTAACTAGTTAGATGCCCGTGCGTTGCCACGGGAATAACAAAAAGACATATGGTAACATTCGCCCTAAATGTGTCATGTGTATTTTTTTACCATGTCATTGTACATGTTTATTGTCTTCCTCTCCATGCTCTTCCGGTTTATTTTAGACATATGGGTGAGAAAGAAAACAGAATGACAAAGAACGAAGAGAGAATGGGTTAAAATAAAGTGAATGTCACTGTATTTCTTTTCCCTCTCACCATGTCATTGTACATGTTTATTGTCTTTCTCTCATTTTTCTATTGTTTCCGCCTGCCATGCTTGGAATTTTTTATGTGATCTTTGTGTTGGATTGTACGTGAAGCTTGAGTCCACGAGGTTTCAAACAGAAGGAACACATTGCAGGTTTTGGGGCCAGCCTTTTTCTTGGTACCCATCTGACGAGCCTTGCATACTCCCTCCGTTCTAAATTACTCGTTGTGGAGTGCACTCAAGTATCAACATTCTTTGCTGGGTGGCAATGATACCATTTGGTAAGATAAGAGCATGATAGCTCAAAAATGCAATTGTCAATCATTTCCCTAAAAGCATGAGCTTTATTATGCTTACTAAATTCAAGATAAACAAACCTACACAAAATATTAAGAATAAAAGTACTTAGCATGACGAGGCAGCCATTTATAGAAGCCCTGTTGAAAGAGAAACTTCACATATAGTTACATTACACAAAAGAAGCTACTCCCTGTCCAGAAATACTTGTCCTAGAAATGGATGAAAATGCATGCATCAGAACAAAAATACGTCTATATACATCCATCTCCCCGACGAGTATTTCCGGACGGAGGGAGTACCTCCTAGATTATTTGAACTCGGGTGGTCTGGGCCCAACAGTAGTGAAGGTGCCGCTGCCACACACACACGATTCCAAGGAAATCTTCGATTATCAAGATAAAATACGACAGGATCATCATCTGGAATGGTTTGTCAAAGGAAAGAGTAGAGGGTACCTTTCATTGTGTTCGTAAGAGTGAAACTTCTATCACTTGCAAAGTCTTTCCCACTGTTTTGACTACATGCCACCACACAAATATCGCTGCTGCCACAGAAGCTGATGAAACTTGCGGACCAAATTTAGTGCATTCCTGTCAAATCTTCATCAGAAAATTCTAGGAAATATGTCTACACAGATTTAACTGCTTGTTAAATTATACATACAGTAGCAACCATATCTTATATATAGTTTAAAACATTGCTAGCATGGTTAGGATTGACTGCGTAAACATTTCATCCAGTAGCCGCCATTACTTACATTTGTCCTCTTAATAGCATATGGGAGGTACATTATACATACAGTAGCCGCCATTACTTACATTTGTCCTCTTAATAGCATATGGGAGGTACATTAACTCTATTAGATAGAAAGAGACTTCAGCCTGCAACGTCTGACACTTCATGACTACAACAAAAGTAAGTGTCCTCAATCATCATAAACATGCAGAGGGTTAGTATAATAGTTGACCCACTGAAGTCTGGTGACTTGACCCACTTGGATACGACTTAAAATCATCCGAATTTACGCTTCAACTCATCCTCGGTTCCTCGCTAACCCATAACTGATAGAAAATAGTCAAATCTTCACTTTCTCACAGTAATATAACTCAATATACAACCATAATCTTCTGTATGTTTTCTCTGTTCCATTCAAGGGGTGTGCATGTCTATGCTGTTTACCCAAATTTGAGCAGTACTCAACACTAAAGCATTTTTGTTCTTTCAACCATCTTGCACATCATCAGCAACCAGAGATTTAGAAATTGAAAATGCATGGATGGTCAAATTATTTTGTTAATTTTGGAGTGTATGTACGACATCGATGCAATGTTGCATGAAGGTACATTGTCATTCTTGACGTTAATGGCATCATGTGCTCGGCCGGATTCATCGGCGAGCTCAGGGTGGTCAATGTAGCCACTGCATCATACATCCTATCTAATCCATGGATGGTTGTGTGCATAAATGAACTTCTCGGCAGCCAACCTTTTCAAGTTACTAAAATTCCTATCTGCATCAACAGAGATAGTATAAAAAATAAGGAGAAAATGTTGATTTCTAAAATAAAAATTTGCTTGTTTACTTGTAAATTAAAATTAATATTTACTTGCGAACAAGTTTAAATTTATAGTCAAAAAAATCATTTGCAATTGCAATTTCCATTCTTGGAAATACAACAATAAATTATCATTCACTTTGAAGATTGCTAAAAGCCGATGTGTCGCTACATAGAAGAATCATATTACCTGAGATTCTTAAAATGCCAAGCTCTGCAATGCTTGGTCTGCCACCCCAGAATTGAATAGAGAGCATTAAGTGCTACCACTAATTGACCTTAACAATGGCAATTAAGGACTGCAAAATAATAAATACAAAGTGATGAGAAATACAAAGCCCACCAAACTTAGCCCCTTTTCCACATGTGAAGCAGAAAACTACACCATATGAAACAACACACGAATCTGAGGTTACCACCTTAGACCATCTAGTATTCCTCAGAATACTGTACTGAAAATTGTGGTCTAAATATTGATCACTGCATGATCCAAACCTTTGCCTACAATGCTATTATGAAACACAGTATATATGTGATTTTTTACATAGAGATAACTGTACTTAACAGGGCCATGACAAGAGGATAACAACCGGCATTTGTTCTTACCAGCACAAGAAAAAAAGGCAAAAGGCAAGGCAAGCTTTTAACCTCGCTGGGTTAGCGATTGAGGGCATGTACAATGGTGGCATATGGATACATATGCCCCATCACAAAAAGTAATTTAAAGCACCTACATTAATTTTCTCTCTCCAATGCGAGCTATCACTAGTGGGCCTCATTAAGAAATAGAAAATAATGACTCTAATACACATGCATCTCTACTTTTCGCTCCAACCTTTTCAGCTTTTGTCAGTGGACCACAATTTTTCTCTTCAAGCACCCGCCTCCTGGAGAGGATCCCGCTTCCCTATCCGAACCTAATTTACGTCATATCCAATCCTATATGGCATGTGAGGCATCACCTTGAGGCTATGCATTGTACATGCCCTGAGTAGGGTAGTAAGAATACAATATATAGAAAAGTGCACTGATGTTAAGTTTTCATCATCGCTTCTAGGGTAGTTTAAAAGTTCAAAAATATAGAGCCACTGACTGTACTACACAGAGTGATGGTCCACAGGTTGCAAACGGAAAGGAAGTATATACTGAGAAGTTCCTGCACAAAGGAAAAGTTTGCAAGAAAGAGCAAACATGTGAGAGGAGTTTATCCACTTATGTTGTGGCGCATAAATTATTATCCAATCAAAATTGCTTCGGTGTCTAGTTTGAGTGGTACCACTACCAAGTAGTTCTCTTTAAGCATGCAACCAAAAGTATCTCATCCTTTCATAGTTGTACTATAACATTAAAGGATCATGATTTAGTGGCTTGACCGCTTGATTCGTTAAATGCTAAATTTTCATCCTAAAATTAAATTCTTTTATCTGACAAGAAAACAACAGAATTTGATAAGCAATACACTTCATCTCCTGGTCTTACATTAAGATCAACAAAGACTAGAGCAGTCGCAGTTGCATAGTTTCAGGGGAAATGGCAAAACAGTTGAACATCAGTTAACATTGCATATATATTCAGTTCTCCTCACGGGCTTGTCTTTATAAGTAGCTAGCAACCTTCTTGTTTACCAGGCCTGGAAAATCAGACCAACCACCAAACCAATCTATCAGTGGCACAAGAGACATCCATGATTCATCTCGATCAGGAGTGGGCAAACAACAACCAAGCAGATTAGCAGAGTACTTGATGAGAGTAGACGCTGTAAAATGCCGTTCGGCTTCCTTGCTGAACTTAATATCGGCATTGTTGTTCCCAAACTGCTTGATTAGGGATTATTTTTTCGTCTCCACAAGCTCTTAGACCAGATTATCCGAAATCATCGCCATTTATCCTACCTAACCTAAAAATATCATATCAACCAATGAATTTGAAGCCTGGAAGAAAAAGGAAACACAGTATATAATAAGTGTAAGTATTCTGGAGTTTCTATCTCAGCATAACCGAGAGCTTCTGCATAACGGCGACATATCAGGCTCTTTCTGGTGACCGCCCTGAACTGTATGTCGGACGACGACGGCGGCGTTCAGAGTTATGATGACCGTGATGGACCGCAAACCGTCTTGGGTGACATGAGGAGAAGGTGCGCCTGCGGCCAGAAGCAAATAAGTAAGTCGATGGCCGTGCCTCAGCAGCGCGGACCCACGACGCGTCAGAACCATGACCTCATCTTCCACTGTCGGCAATTAGGCCAGCGCCGCCATTGTCTGCTCCTCCCTCTCTCTCCCACCTCTCTCTTTCTCTCTCCCTCTCTTTCACGGCGGGCGCAAGGGACGGGAGATATGCCTCACCTAGATCCGCGCGCGGCAACGGATGGAGAGGAGGCGGGGCGACGAGCACAGCCGCCGGCGGCGGCAACTTTTCATGGAGAGAGATGGGATCGGGAGCGAGTTGGGGAGAGAGAGGAGAAACGGAGACGTGTGTGTGCGTGTGTAGCGACAGTTTTCTCTCTGTGTGTGTGTTTGGTCGTGGATGGGGCCACGTTGTACCGATCCACACGGGGTGGGCTGCTTTTCTTAGGGCATGTACAATGGTTGATAAGACAGTCTTATCTTAAGTCTTGCATGTTATTTAGAGATAACAAAAAAGTATGTCTACAATGAGTTATATCTTAGCCTTATCTTCAATAACTAGTCATTCCTTAAAACATGGTGAGACAAATTGTACTAAGAGGTCATCTCTTGTCTTCTCTTAAATAAGAGAAGACAAGCCTTTTCTTGTGAGTTGTCTCTCCTCCACCTCATCATTTACCCTATGTGGCACTCCTAAGATAGCACCATTGTACATGCCCTTACCGGCGCGTGGAAGGGAGAGTGCCGATCGTACATGGGAAACAGCAGGTGGAACCATCACGACGTTCGATTCTGCTTTAAAACAGCAGGTGAAATACAAAGCCCACCAAGCTTAGCCCATTTTCCATGTGAAAATTTCATGTGAAGCAGAAAACTACAGCATATGAAACAACACACGAATCTGAGGTTACCACCTTAGACCATCTAGTATTCCTTAGAATATTGTACTGGAAATTGTTGTCTAAATATTGATCACTGCATGATCCAAACCTTTGCCTACAATGCTATTATAAAACATAGTATATATGTGATTTTTTACAAAGAGATAACTATAGTTAACAGGGACATGACAAGAGGATAACAGCCGACATTTGTTCTTACCAGCACAAGAAAAAAAAGGCAAAAGGCAAGGCAAGCTTTTAACCTCGCTGGGTTAGCGATTGAGTAGGGTAGTCAGAATACAATATATAGAAAAGTGCACTGATGTTAAGTTTTCATCATCGCCTCTAGGGTAGTTTAAAAGTTCAAAAATATAGAGCCATTGACTGTACTACACAGAGTGATGGTCCACAGGTTGCAAACGGAAAGGAAGTATATACTGAGAAGTTCCTACATAAAGGAAAAGTTTGCAGGAAATAGCAAACATGTGAGAGGAGTTTATCCACTTATGTTGTGGTGCATAAATTATTATCCAATCAAAATTGCTTCGGTGTCTAGTTTGAGTGGTACCACTACCAAGTAGTTCTCTTTAAGCATGCAACCAAAAGTATCTCATCCCTTTCATAGTTGTACTATAACATTAAAGGATCATGATTTAGTGGCTTGACCGCTTGATTCGTTAAATGCTAAATTTTCATCCTAAAATTAAATTCTTTCATCTGATAAGAAAACAACAAAATTTGATAAGCAATACACTTCATCTCCTGGTCTTACATTCAGGGGCGGAGCCAGGATTTGACCATAGTTGGGCGAAGAAGACAATGAACATTTTTTTTCATATAATTAATGACCATACAAAGAGAAACACATGATTAATTTGTATGTTGCAACTATAAAAATGTAGTTTTTTCATTAGTTTAATGTGGCTCTTATGGGTAAAACCCATAGAACAAAGTCGACAATCTTATAGGGTGCGCTTTCGATTCTAGCTGGTTGTGTAAATTTTACTTGAGCCTGAATATTTGATCGGTAGTTTGTACATCAACTAATCGGCCTGAAAAACAGAAACTAGCATCTAGCAGTTTGTTAATAATAAAAAGCTGCAATAGGCTAGACATGAGCCTCTAGCCGATGATACACCTAGCTCTTATATCTGGCGTGAGCCAGTGAAATTTGAAACTTAGATGATAGAATCATAATGAGCGAATGCCTAATTTAGTGTACCATTTTTTAGAAGAAAACAAGAAATTGACGCCCTTAATTAACTTCATCTGAACAAGAAGTTTCTGGCCTTCTCGAGCCAGATGCGGATCAATTCATTAGTATTGTTGCACAGTATATAAATCAATCAAGGAATCAAGGAACTCACCGCAGGAGTATGCTGTCGTCGCTGCCGGCGCTGATCGGTTGTGCGGATGCCCTAGTTGAACTTGCAGCCACGCGTATTGCGTCTGAGCCGAAACAATCGATAGAGGATGCCCTGGTGGCCTCGTCAGCTTCCGAAACTACCTGGTAGTTTGTTTGTTTCGTGTAGTGTGGGCTGACTAGCTAGTACATGGGCTTTAACATGCAAAGTTCCTGGGCTTCAAGCCTTAAGCGCACACTTAGGGGGGGCCAATTAATCCTAAATCTGTCTGACGTAGCACCTAATCTACCTGACGTAGCCTACGCAACTTAGGTACGACGCAGCGGTTGGGGGGGGGGAGGCGTGGCCCCCGCTCGTCCCCCCTTAGCTCCGCCCCTGCTTACATTAAGATCAACAAAGACTGGAGCAGTCGCAGTTGCATAGTTTCAGGGGAAATGGCAAAACAGTTGAACATGAGTTAACATTACATATATATATCTAGTTCTCCTGACGGGCTTGTCTTTATAAGCAGCTAGCAACCTTCTTGTTTACCAGGCCTGAAAAATCAGACCAACCACCAAACCAATCTATTAGTGGCACAAGAGACATCCATGATTCATCTCGATCAGGAGAGGGCAAACAACTAGGTAGTCACTCACCCTATGTTACAAGAAACATCAGTAACAAAAAATACACAACTTCTAAGCTACGCCTTCAAGAAATAATCCCGCGCATACGCCGATGATGACGAGTCCACCAAGGTTGAACTCCGGATTCTCATCCTCAAGGCCAAGCTTCAATCCATCATCTTTAGCAAGGACACGACACATGCGCGCGTTGACGTAACCCGATCAAAGATCTTGTATTTTCATCGGAGTGCATAAACTCGTCGCTGAAGGCGTATGTACCATCGGTCCTTATCCTGCTACCGACGCCTCGATAGCCGGATACCTCTGGAGAAGACAACAGAAGACAACGACGTCCCATACCGCCTGCCTCACGCTACTGCCGCACCACCTCCGATCCGGCAACAACAGGCTAAATGTGACACCTGCGCCAGAGCCACCGTGCAGCTCCTGGCTGTAGTAGGCATGACTTGACGTCTCCACATAAGACGTTGTGCGTATCATCCGCGGGTGTCAAGCACTGCCCAACAATTCTAAAAGAGACGCATGTGTTACCTGCTGAGACACATCGAACCCGATCTGTTGATGAAGGGGACGTCCCATACCACCACCAGCCTCAACAAGGCCGTCGCCACCTCGAGATCCACACCCCGAGTCACCCTCATGACCCCGCAGTCCACCACCGTCAAAGAAGAAGGGCCGCCGCCCCAATTCTGGGTGCTACATGAAGCACCCACCGCCGCGCCAGATGATGTCGTTGCCCATACAACGACAACCGTCGTCGCGGTTGTCAGATCCGGGCATTAGGTCCCGAATCCCTCGCACGCCGCCCCAAGGCAGCCAAGCACGATGTGTCATCGTGCGGATGAGCAGGTCGCCGCCAAATCTGCTACCCGGGGCTGCTGCCCTGAAATCCACCAGCCCGCCTTCTCCACCCGCACGATCAGCCCTGTCGTGGAATTGTCATGGCAGATGCCCTAGCATGAGGACTTAGGTGTGGAGCCATCGCTACGAGGTTAATTTGAAGGGGTTAAAACAGGACAAGGGACACGGAGAGTTTACCCAGGTTTGGTCCCTCGCAACGAGGTAAAGGCATACTCCTTCTTTAGGTTGTATTGCTTGGGTTTCGATTAGCATGGAGCGAATACGCTTGATCTAGTTCTTGACTTGTTGTTTCTTTCCCTAAACCGCCGCCGGGTCACCCTTTTATATACACAGGCCGATGCTCGGCGGCTTATAGAGTCCCGGCCATCTCATACACAACGTGTCCGGCTCGGTGACAGAACTACACTTTCCTTAACATACAAGTTAACATATGGCAGTTTACGCCCGTGGGCCTCAAGTCGCCTTTGGGTCTTGGGCGTTCAGTAAGCTTGCTTCGTGAACCGCCATATTCAACATCTTCATAGGCCTTCTCATTATGAACCATCAGTGGTATGACCCGACCCCTCTTGGGCGGGTCATACCCAATAGTTATATCCCCATCATTAGGCCCCAGGTTGATGTGAACTTGTTCATATCAATCTTCAACACTTAGAAAAAAAATCCTTGCCTCATCTGTCCTTTCGGGATCTTATCACGCGCTGTGACGTCAGCTCACAAAATCGCGGTAAGCCGCCATGACATCATCTCACGTTAATATCACACGAAGCCCAAATCTTAATATGCCCTCACTTTTAATTAATCTCCGAAAATCAAGGCGTCTGTGCTGTCGCTTATCCATTTTTCAGCCTCCTCAATTCCCACGCATGCCACTTATCCTTCTGCCTTATAAATAGGTCCAGGGGTCCCTTTCATTTTTTCCCCTTGCCTCCTCGTCTTCATCTTCTTCCTCACGATGCCTCAGCGCCAGAGCTCCGCCGCCTGATACGTCCATTTTGCATCATGCTTTTATATCAATATTTATTGCACTATGGGCTGTTATTATGCATTATATCTCAATACTTATGGCTATTCTCTCTTATTTTACAAGGTTTACCATGAAGAGGGGGAATGCCGACAGCTGAAATTCTGGCTGGAAAAGGAGCAAACATTGGAAACTTATTCTGCACTGCTCCAAAAATCCTGAAACTCCACGAAACCTATTTTTGGAATTAATAAGAATTATTGAGCAGAAGAAACACTAGAGGGGGCCCACACCCTGGCCAGGAGGGTGGGGGCGCGCCCACCCCTACTGGGTGTGCCCCTTGTCTCCTGGGCCGTTTGGTGGCCCTCCGATATCCATCTTCTCCTATATGAAGGCTTTTACCCTGGAAAAAAATCATGGGCAAGCTTACGGAACGAAACTCCGCCGCCACAAGGCAGAACCTTGGCGGAACCAATCTAGAGCTCCGGCAGAGCTACTTTACCGGGGAAACTTCCCTCCGGGAGGGGGAAATCATCACCAACGATCCTCTCATCGGGAGGGGGTCAATCTCCATCAACATCTTCACTAGCACCATCTCCTCTCAAAACCCTAGTTCATCTCTTGTATCAAATCTTGTATCAAAACCACAAATTGGTACCTGTGGGTTGCTAGTAGTGTTGATTACTCCTTGTAGTTGATGCTAATTGGTTTACTTGGTGGAAGATCATATGTTCAGATCCTTAATGCATATTATTACTCTGATTATGAACATGAATATGCTTTGTGAGTAGTTACATTTGTTCCCGAGGACATGGGTGAAGTCTTGCTATTAGTAGTCATGTGAATTTGGTATTCGTTCGATATTTTGATGAGATGTATGTTGTCTTTCCTCTAGTGGTGTTATGTGAACGTAGACTACATGACACTTCACCACTATTTGGGCCTAGATGAAGGCATCGGGAAGTAATAAGTAGATGATGGGTTGCTAGAGTGACAGAAGCTTAAACCCTAGTTTATGCGTTGCTTCGTAAGGGGCTGATTTGGATCCATATGTTTAATGATGTGGTTAGGTTTACCTTAATACTTCTGTTGTAGTTGCGGATGCTTGCAATATGGGTTAATCATAAGTGGGATGCTTGTCCAAGTAAGGACAGTACCCAAGCACTGGTCCACCCACATATCAAATTATCAAAGTAGCGAATGCGAATCATATGAGCGTGATGAAAACTAGCTTGACGATAATTCCCATGTGTCCTCGGGAGCTCTTTTCTCATTATAAGAAATTGTCCAGGCTTGTCCTTTGCTATAAAAAGGATTGGGCCACCTTGCTGCACTTTATTTACTTTATTTACTTGTTACTCGTTACAATTTATCTTATCAAAAAACTATCTATTACCTACAATTTCAGTGCTTGAAGAGAAAACCTTACTGAAAACCGCTTATCATTTCCTTATGCTCTTCGTTGGGTTTGACACTCTTACTTATCAAAAGGACTACGATAGATCCCCTACACTTGTGGGTCATCAAGACTCTTTTCTGGCATCATTGCCGGGGAGTGTAGCGCTTTTGGTGAGTGGAACTTGGTAAGGAAATATTTATATAGTGTGCTGAAATTTTCTGTCACTTGTTACTATGGAAACTAATCCTTTGAGGGGCTTGTTCGGGGTATCTTCACCCCGACCAGAAGAGCAAAGAGTTGCTCCTCAACCTACTGAACCTACTGAACCTACTGAAAATATTTACTTTGAGATTCCTTCGGGTATGATAGAGAAACTGTTAGCTAATCCCTTTGCAGGAGATGGAACATTGCATCCCGATTTACACCTTATCTTTGTGGATGAAGTTTGTGGATTATTTAAGCTTGTAGGTATTTCCGATGATGTTGTCAAAAGGAAGGTCTTCCCTTTATCTTTGAAGGGAGATGCATTGACATGGTATAGGCTATGTGATGATACGGGATCTTGGAATTATAAACGATTAAAGTTGGAATTTCACCAGAAGCTCTATCCTATGCATCTTGTTCATCGTGATTGTAATTACATATATAATTCCTAGCCTCGCGAAGGAGAAAGCATCGCTCAAGCTTGGGGGAGGCTTAAGTCAATGTTATATTCATGCCCCAATCATGAGCTCTCAAGAGAAATGTTTATTCAAAATTTTTATGCTCGGCTTTCTCTCAATGATCGCAACATGCTCGATACTTCCTGTGCTGGTTCTTATATGCTGAAGACTATTGAATTCAAATGGGACTTATTGGAAAGAATTAAACGCAACTCTGAAGATTGGGGTTCTGACGATGGTAAGGATTCAGGTATGACACCTAAGTTTGATTGTGTTAAATTTTTTATGGATACCGATGCTTATCACGGATTTAGCGCTAAATATGGACTTGACTCTGAGATAGTAGCTACTTTATGTGAATCTTTTGCTACTCACATTGATCTCCCTAAGGAGAAGTGGTTTAAATATAATCCTCCCATTGATGTAAAAGTAGTTGCACCTATTACAGTTGAAGAAAATACTGTCACTTATAGTGATCCTATTGTTCCTACTACTTATGTTGAGAAACCTCCTTTTCCTGTTAGGATAAAGGATCATGCTAAAACTTTGGCTGTTGTTCGTAAGAGTAATACTAGGACTTATACACCTCCTGAGCAAATCAAAGTTGAACCTAGTATTGCTATGGTTAAAGATCTCTTGGATGATGATTTAAATGGGCAATACCCTATGACTTATATAAAGAAATTATGCATGATATTGCACCCGTTGAATTGGAAGGTATTGATGTTACTATCAAGCATGCCAATAGAGATACTATTTCACCAATTGGGATTGTTAGAGATGTTGAAGTCTTGTGTGGGAAGGTTAAATATCCTACTGATTTTCTTGTTCTTAGTTCCCCACAAGATGATTTTTGTCCCATTATTTTTGGTAGACCCTTCTTGAATACAGTTAATGCTAGGATTGATTGTGAAAAGGATACTGTCACAATTGGCTTAGAGGGTATGTCTCATGAGTTTAATTTTGCTAAGTTTCGTAGACAACCTCGTGATAGAGAATCACCTAGTAAGGATGAGATTATTGGTCTTGCTTCTATTGCCGTGCCTCCTACTGATCCGTTAGAACAAATTTGCTAGACCATGAAAACGATATGTTTATGAGGGAAAGAAGGGAAATAGGTAAAGTGTTCCTTCAAGAGGAACCTATTCTGAAACATAACCTTCCCGTTGAAATTCTAGGGGATCCCCCTCCACCCAAGGGTGATCCCGTGTTTGAGCTCAAACCTTTACCAAATAATCTTAAGTATGCTTATCTTGATGAAAAGAAAATATATCCTGTTATTATTAGTGCTAACCTTTCAGAGCAAGAAGAAGAAAGATTATTGAAAACTCTAAAGAAGCACCGTGCTGCCATTGGATATACTCTGGATGATCTCAAGGGCATTAGTCCCACGTTATGTCAACACAAAATTAATTTGGAGGATGATGCCAAACCAGTTAGAGATCCTCAACGATGATTGAATCCTAAGATGAAAGAAGTGGTAAGAAAGGAGATACTAAAGCTCCTTGAGGCAGGTATAATTTATCCCGTTGCTGATAGTGATTGGGTAAGCCCTGTCCATTGTGTTCCTACCGTTGTTCCTAATGATAAAGATGAATTGATCCCGCAAAGATATATTATAGGTTATAGGATGGTAATTGATTTCCGTAAATTAAATAAAGCTACTAAGAAAGATCATTACCCTTTACCTTTTATTGGTCAAATGCTAGAAAGACTATCCAAACACACTCATTTCTGCTTTCTAGATGGTTATTCTGGTTTCTCTCAAATACCTGTGTCAGCTAAGGATCAATCGAAAACTACTTTTACTTGCCCTTTTGGTACCTTTGCTTATAGACGGATGCCTTTTGGTTTATGTAATGCACCTGCTACCTTTCAAAGATGTATGATCGCTATATTCTCTGACTTTTGTGAAAAGATTTGTGAGGTATTCATGGATGATTTCTCCGTTTATGGATCCTCTTTTGATGATTGCTTGAGCAACCTTGATCGAGTTTTCAGAGATGCGAAGACACTAGTCTCGTCTTGAATTGGGAAAAGTGCCACTTTATGGTTAATGAAGGCATTGTCTTGGGGCACAAGATCTCCGAGAGAGGTATTGAAGTTGATAAAGCTAAAGTTGATGCTATTGAAAAGATGCCATGTCCCAAGGACATAAAAGGTATAAGAAGTTTCCTTGGTCATGCCGGTTTTTATAGGAGGTTCATTAAGGACTTTTCTAAAATCTCTAGGCCTCTGACTAATTTATTGCAAAAAGATAGTCCTTTTGTCTTTGATGATGATTGTGTAGAATCATTTGAAATACTTAAGAAAGCTTTGATCACTGCACCTATTGTTCAGCCACCTGATTGGAATTTACCCTTTGAAATTATGTGTGATGCTAGTGATTATGCTGTAGGTGCTGTTCTAGGGCAAAGAGTTGATAAGAAATTGAATGTTATCTAGTATGCTAGTAAGACTCTTGATACTGCCCAGAGAAATTATGCTACTACTGAAAAAGAGTTCTTAGCAGTTGTGTTTGCATGTGATAAGTTTAGACCTTATATAGTTGATTCCAAAGTTACTATTCACACTGATCATGCTGCTATTAAATATCTTATGGAAAAGAAAGATGCTAAGCCTAGACTCATTAGATGGGTTCTCTTGCTCCAAGAATTTGATTTGCATATTATTGATAGAAAGGGAGCTGAGAACCCCGTTGCAGACAACTTGTCTAGGTTAGAGAATGTTCTTGATGACCCACTGCCTATTGATGATAGCTTTCCTGATGAACAATTAGCGGTCGTTAATGCCTCTCGTACTACTCCTTGGTATGCTGATTATGCTAATTACATTGTTGCTAAATTTATACCTCCTAGTTTCACATCCAGCAAAAGAAAAAATTCTTTTATGATTTAAGACATTACTTCTGGGATGACCCACACCTTTATAAAGAAGGAGTAGATGGTGTTATTAGACGTTGTGTACCTGAGCATGAACAGGAACAGATCCTACGCAAGTGTCACTCTGAATCATATGGAGGACACCACGCGGGAGATAGAACTGCACACAAGGTATTGCAATCCGGTTTTTATTGGCCTACTCTCTTTAAAGATGCTCGTAAGTTTGTCTTATCTTGTGATGAATGTCAAAGAATTGGTAATATTAGTAGACGTCAAGAAATTCCTATGAATTATTCTCTTGTTATTGAACCGTTTGATGTTTGGGGCTTTGATTATATGGGACCTTTCCCTGCCTCTAATGGTTACACACATATTTTAGTTGTTGTTGATTACGTTACTAAGTTGGTAGAAGCTATTCCAACTAGTAGTGCTGATCATAACACTTCTATTAAAATGCTTAAAGAAGTTATTTTTCCGAGGTTTGGAGTCCCTAGATATCTTATGATTGATGGTGGTTCACATTTTATTCATGGTGCTTTCCGTAAGATGCTTGCTAAGTATGATGTTAATCATAGAATTGCATCTCCTTATCATCCGCAGTCTAGTGGTCAAGTAGAGTTGAGCAATAGAGAACTCAAATTAATTTTGCAAAAGACTGTCAATAGATCTAGAAAGAATTGGTCCAAAAAACTTGATGATGCATTATGGGCCTAGAGAACTGCATACAAAAATCCTATGGGTATGTCTCCATATAAGATGGTTTATGGAAAAGCTTGTCATTTACCTCTAGAACTTGAACATAAAGCATATTGGGCTATCAAAGAGCTCAACTATGACTTCAAACTTGCCGGTGAGAAGAGGTTATTTGATATTAGCTCACTTGATGAATGGAGAACTCAAGCCTATGAGAATGCCAAGCTATTCAAAGAAAAAGTCAAACGATGGCATGACAAAAGGATACAAAAGCATGAGTTTAACGTAGGTGATTATGTGTTATTATTCAACTCTCGTTTAAGATTTTTTGCAGGAAAGCTTCTCTCTAAATGGGAAGGTCCTTACGTTATCGAGGAGGTCTATCGTTCTGGTGCCATAAAAATCAACAACTTCGAAGGCACAAGTCCGAGGGTGGTGAACGGTCAAAGAATTAAACATTACATCTCAGGTTATCCTATCAATGTTGAAACTAATATTATTGAAATCATAACCCCGGAAGAATACATAAGGGACACTTTCTAGAACGTTCCAGACTTCGAAAAGGAATAGGCATGTGGTACGGTAAGTAAACCGACTCCAAAACAATTCTAATGGCGAATTTTATCAGTTTTGGAATATTTAAGAATTTTAGGAAGAAAGATGTAGTCTGGGAAGGACACGAGGCCTCCACGAGGGTGGAGGGCGCGCCCACCCTTACTGTGCGTGCCCCCCTATCTTGTGGCCACCTCGTGTGCCTCTCGGACTCCGTTTTCTTGCACGTTACGTATTTTGGTTGGTAAAAATTCATTATATAATCTCCCGAAGGCTTTGACCACCGTATCACACAAATATCCTCTGTTTTCGTTTCGAGCTGTTCTGTTACAGATTTAGAGCAATATGTCGTCTCAGGATTCGGAAGGGGAAAGCTATGTGGCTCATTACCTTGCAGACCCTAAGGTCTACGGGGACTTGGAGCATGATGGCTGGACCTCTGAAGAAGAGGAAGACTATGAGCCTAAGGGAAAGGAGGAGACGAGTTCAGACAAAGACGAAGCCCCATTACCTCAGCCTGGGGACATGCATGTGGAGTTTAAAAAGTCAAGACTCCCTGATAGAGCAAAGAAGCCAAAGATCGAGTTTATCCCTTTTCGTCTCTTGCAGGAAAATAAATAGGAATTGTGCAAAAGAGTATTAAGCCTTGAGCAGGAGATCGAGGACCTAAAAGAGCAAAATACTATACTCAAGCGTAAATTGAGGAAGAAGCCTACATCATCACTACCTCCATCACCTCCGAGGACATAATCACATGGGTATGGGCACTCCCCTTGGCAACTGCCAAGCTTGGGGGAGGTTCCCCGGTATCATATCACCATCACACTCCTATCTTTACCATTTTATTTAGTTCAATCCTTTTAGTAGTATCTTGATCTAGTAGATTGAAGTTTTGATATCAAGTAGTTTTGAGTATTGCTTTGTGATCTCTTTATGTAATTGAGTCCGTGAGCTATCTATAATAAAGATTAGTGTTGAGTCAAGGGCTTTGCTATCTTGCTATGATCTTGAGAAAGTAGAGAATAAAAGAGTTCATATTGATCTTATGGTTTGTGATGACTTCACACATAGAAAGTATGAGGCATAAAAGTTGTTGAGAGTTGATAAACGTAGTCTTGGTCATCGTTGCAATTAATAGGAAGTAATAAGGAAAGAGAGGTTTCACATACAAATATATTATCTTGGACATATTTTATGATTATGAAGCACTCATTAAGTATGACATGCTAAAAGAGTTGACGTTGGACAAAGAAGACAACGTGATGGTTTATGTTTTCTCACATCTCAGTTAAAGTATATTGTCATAGACCTTCCAAACATGTCGAGCTTGCCTTTCCCCCTCATGCTAGCCAATTTCCTTGCACCAAGTAGAGATACTACTTGTGCTTCCAAATATCCCTAAACCCAGTTTTTCCATGAGAGTCCACCATACCTACATATGGATTGAGTAAGATCTTTCAAGTAAGTTGTCATGTTGCAGGCAATAAAAATTGCCCTCTAAATATGTATGACTTATTAGTGCAGAGAAAATAAGCTTTATATGATCTTGTTGTGGAAGCAATAAAAGCGACGGGCTGCATAATAAAGGTCCACATACAAGTGGCAATATAAAGTGACGTTCTTTTGCATTAAGATTTCATGCATCCAACCCTAAACACACATGACAACCTCTGCTTCCCTCTGCGAAGGTCCTATCTTTTACTTTCTATTTTTACTTTATGCTTGAGTCAAGGTGATCTTCACCTTTCCCTTTTTCATTTTATCCTTTGGCAAGCTCCTCGTGTTTGAAAAATCTTGATACATATATCCAATTGGATGTAAGTCAGCATGAACTATAATTGTTGACATCACCTAAAGGTGAATACGTTGGGAGGTAACACAATAAGCCCCTATCTTTCTCAATGTCCGGTTGAAGCTCCACAACCACAAGTATTGCATGAGTGTTAGCAATTGTAGAAGACTACATGATAGTTGAGTATGTGGACTTGCTGAAAAACTCTATTTTTGACTCTTTCTGATGTTATGATAAATTGCAATTGCTTCAATGACTGAGATTATAGTTTATTAGTTCCCAATGAAGTTTTTGAACCATGCTTGACATTGTGAATTGATCGTTACTTGAACATGGGAAATCATATGACAAAATCTATTTATGTTGATGTTATAAGAATGATCATGATGCCCTCATGTCCGTATTTTATTTTTATCGACACCTCTATCTCTAAACATGTGGACATATTTTTCGATTTCGGCTTCCGCTTGAGGACAAGCGAAGTCTAAGCTTGGGGGAGTTGATACATCCATTTTGCATCATGCTTTTATATCAATATTTATTGCACTATGGGCTGTTATTACGCATTATATCTCAATACTTATGGCTATTCTCTCTTATTTTACAAGGTTTACCATGAAGAGGGCGAATGCCGGCAGCTGGAATTCTGGCTGGAAAAGGAGCAAACATTGGAAACCTATTCTGCACTGCTCCAAAAATCCTGAAACTCCACGAAACTTATTTTTGGAATTAATAAGAATTATTGAGCGGAAGAAACACTAGAGGGGGCCAACACCCTGGCCAGGAGGGTGGGGGGCGCGCCCACCCCTACTGGGTGCGCCCCCTGTCTCCTGGGCCCCCTGGTGGCCCTCCGGTGTCCATCTTCTGCTACATGAAGGCTTTTACCCTGGAAAAAATCATGGGCAAGCTTACGGGACGAAACTCCGCCGCCACGAGGCGGAACCTTGGCGGAACCAATCTAGAGCTCCGGCAGAGCTGTTTTGCCGGGGAAACGTCCCTCCGGGAGGGGGAAATCATCACCATCATCATCACCAACGATCCTCTCATCGGGAGGGGGTCAATCTCCATCAACATCTTCACCAGCACCATCTCCTCTCAAAACCCTAGTTCATCTCTTGTGTCCAATCTTGTATCAAAACCACAAATTGGTACCTGTGGGTTGCTAGTAGTGTTGATTACTCCTTGTAGTTGATGCTAATTGGTTTACTTGGTGGAAGATCATATGTTCAGATCCTTAATGCATATTATTACTCCTATGATTATGAACATGAATATGCTTTGTGAGTAGTTACGTTTGTTCCTGAGGACATGGGTGAAGTCTTGCTATTAGTAGTAATGTGAATTTGGTATTCGTTCGATATTTTGATGAGATGTACGTTGTCTTTCCTCTAGTGGTGTTATGTGAACGTCGACTACATGACACTTCACCATTATTTTGGCCTAGAGGAAGGCATCAGGAAGTAATAAGTAGATGATGGGTTGCTAGAGTGACAGAAGCTTAAACCCTAGTTTATGCGTTGCTTCGTAAGGGGCTGATTTGGATCCATATGTTTAATGCTGTGGTTAGGTTTACCTTAATACTTCTGTTGTAGTTGCGGATGCTTGAAATAGGGGTTAATCATAAGTGGGATGCTTGTCCAAGTAAGGACAGTACCCAAGCACCGGTCCACCCACATATCAAATTATCAAAGTACCGAACGCGAATCATATGAGCGTGATGAAAACTAGCTTGACGATAATTCCCATGTGTCCTCGGGAGCTCTTTTCTCATTATAAGAAGTTGTCCAGGCTTGTCCTTTGCTACAAAAAGGATTGGGCCACCTTGCTGCACTTTATTTACTTTATTTACTTGTTAGTCGTTACAATTTTTATCTTATCACAAACTATTTTTTACCTACAATTTCAGTGCTTGCAGAGAAAACCTTACTGAAAACCGCTTATCATTTCCTTGTGCTCCTCGTTGGGTTCGACACTCTTACTTATCGAAAGGACTAGGATAGATCCCCTACACTTGTGGGTCATCACCGCCGTCGTCGACCTTCGCCACTGCCTCAACCGCGGTCGCTGCATCAACCTGAACTGACCAGGGTTCCTCCGCACGCCTCTGCTGTTCAACAGCTCCAGTAAGGTTTTCCCTTTCTCTCACCGTAGATCCCATTAGGGTTTCGGCAAGTTCGTCGGAGTTCATCTTCGCCCTTCTTTGTTCTTCATTATTTCCTGTAAGTTTTAATGCCCATCTTGCGCGGCATTAGCCTTAGAACTCTTTTTGATATTTGAATGCTTCCTCTCCGTGAGAGATCCCATCTGGGCACATGAGCTGCTCTGCCGCTGCAACTTAGGTTTAGAAATTTTCTTCATTATTCAAACTGTCGTAGATCCAAAATCATGGCATCAATCTGTGAAAGCTGTTTGTCCAACACTTAGCAATTTTTCCACTTCACAGATCTGAAAATTGATAACTGTGCGGGCGGCTTAACTCATAAACCATAACCCGCAAGGTACCATTAGTCCCTTCTTAAGCCGCCAATAGTTTACCTTTATATCTCCAATGCTATCCTCTGGCTTAACACACTTGCATGCATGTTTCGTCATTATTTACCCTTGAACCAACAGCTGGTTTAACCACATAATCTTAAATCGGCCCAATTTTCTTTTCAGGTCAACAACAATGACTAAGACATTCACTGCCTACAACTGGGTCCCATCCTGGGTCATTGAGGAAGATCTGAACAACTTTGTTGCAACTGGCACCTTAGTCAAGAAAGAGGACATCCACTGGATGGTCCTAGGCCTTGAAAATCCTCCTGAGCCCAAGGACGGAGAAGTGATTGTTTTCACTGACCACATGATCCGGGGGTTTAGTCCGCCTGGCTCAAAGTTCTTCTGAGATGTACTTCACCTTTTCCAATTTCATCCTCAAGACATTGGGCCCAATTCTGTGTCCAATATTTGCAACTTCCAAGTATTTTGTGAAGCTTATCTTCAAGAGGAGCCCACAGTTGAACTTGTTTAGAGAGTTTTATTACTTAAACCGCCAGACAGAGTTTACTGACGGGCCCGGTTTGGAACTTGGCGGAGTTTCAATTTAGAAGAGAAAAGAAGCCAGTTTTCCTTATGCTAAGCCGCCCAGCCATCCCAAGGACTGGAACCAAACTTGGTTCTATTGCCAAAACACATCCCCAGCAGACAAGAATCCTCTGTCGGGTTACCGTGACCACCGGCTTAGCAACACACATCCACTCCCCCCGCTAATCAGCACGAAGGAGCGGGCCAAATATGCACCCACTTTTTCAAAGCTCGGAGCCTTCATGGCTAACGGCTTAACCGACATCGACCTTGTTCGGTGCTGGGTCTCCTGGAGGATCTTGCCCTTAAGTCGTCGCCCTGGCTTAATGTGCGAGTACACTGGTGATTTGAAAGATCCCCAACGCCACTGCGGAATTCAACTATCCGATGCAGAGATCACTGAAGCCACCAAAGCTTTATTGAATGAAACCTGGGTAGAGTGCAGTAAAACCGTACCCAGTCCTTACTGCACCTTCAACAAGCCACCAGCTGTAAGTGTTACACACCCTGCTTTCAATTTAAATCATGTTTTCATTAATGCTGTCCACTCATGATCATCTGACCTCAACAGGCCGATTCTCCATTTTGGAAGAAGAAGCCGCAAGATAAGCCGGCCAAACCGACCCGTACCAAGACCAAGGCCACCAAAAGGCATGCCAAGAAGAAGAAAACCGATCCCTCCGAGTTAAACTTGGATGCTGATGGTTTTGATGATGAGTCAGAGGTAGAACTTGATTCTCTTGGCTCATTGTTTATACATTTCATTGACAATGATTGTTATCAGGAGAAAGTAGAAGCCAGCCGTGCGGGTGATGAAGAGGTAATTGTTCTTTCCTCCGGCTTAGAATCTGTGCCAAAAAAAAACTTGCCAAGCAAGCCAGAAAGTAAGGTTTTCTCATCCTTTGGCTTATTTGGATCCCAACTTTATTTTGAAGAAGCAGCAACATGAAGCTCGCCGCACAACCCGTAATAGCGGAAGTGGGATCCTTTCTTCCGGCTTACTGAACACTCCAGCTCCTCGCAAGCATCGTCCATAGATCTCAACGAACTCCGACTTAACTTATCCCAGGGCCGGTCTTTTTTGACAACCTCTTAATCCTTCTGATTCAACTTATCAGGGAGCATCTCATTCTTTCTCTAGCGACTCAATGGGGACTCATGTCCCGGCCTTCAAACCAGTGCTTGGGTAAGACCGTCAAGTCTTTGCTTTGAATTATATACTCAATTGTTGTACTAACCTTATCTTGTGTTTTATTCTCAGGGCTATGGCAAAGCCCAGCAAGAAGATGAAGGTGACAAAAAATACTGAGAACCCCTCTGAGCCGGAGCAACAGTCAGCAGAGACCTCCCACCAAGCCCCTGAAACCACCATCGATGAACCGCCACTGGTCGACCACAACGTTGACATGGACCAGATGGAAGTTGATGCAGCCATCACTAATCCGCCAAACCCCATTAAGCCGGCAAGCCCTATCAAGCCGGCTGAAGAAAAAGCTGATGACATTACCATCACTAGGCATGGTTACACTTCTCCAGGCAACCCCACTGTTTTGGAAAAGCACAATGTCAAGGAAGAAGTTGTTGTTGTTGTTGATAAGAACAAATGGTCAATCAACCTAGAAAGTTATGCGCAATTCAACACCCAAGAAATCCACTCTGGGTATTTAAAACGCCTGCACACCAGCCGTGTCTTGAAGCCGGCTTGGTAAATTTGATGAAGGAGCGCTTTGAGGTAATCACTACATCTCTCTTCATATGAACATACTACCCTTAGCCGCCAAGTTTATTGGACATGATAGAATAGAATGTGTTGTAAACTTTAATAGCTTTACACATCAATTCCAGTAGCCCCCAAGGGCTGGTTTATACTTTCAAGATAAACCGGGACTTCCAATAGTAATACTTCAACTTTGCATGTGTAGCCCCCGAGGGCCGGCTTAGTCTGTCAAGATGAGTCGGGACTTTAAATAGTAATGATTTAATTTCACATATGTAACCCTCAAGGGCCGGCTTAATCTTTCAAGACAAGTCGGGTCTCATTACCACATGTGTCTAAAAAATTCAAGCATATAGCCCCCATGAACCGGCTATAGTCATCATATAGCAACCAGGTCATCATGAATTTGTCTTTTGAAAAAGAGCAAGCTGCATTAGCCCAAAGTGCCAAGTAAAATACTTGTATTGTGCTTGGGACTTCTAAATAAGATGACTTTAACCTGACTGTTATTTATATCCTGCAGGCTGAACTCACTGTCAAAGACTCCCAAGTCGCTGACCTTCAAGAAAACATTAAGTCTCAGCAATTAGAAACCTCCAAGGCGAAAACAGAGCTGACCACCGCCTTGGCAGAGATAGAAAAGCTGAAGAAAGACTTCAAGGCTGATCAAGCCGGCTGGAGACCGATAAATCAGCTCTGTTGAAAAGAGCATAGGATGCCAAAGCGTCTCTTAAGCCGGTGGCTAAAGAGCTCGCCGGCTTAAAACATCAAGTAAATGCCATGACTGCTGCCATCTTTGGTAAGTAACGGCATTTCAATTTTATTTGCTTCCAATGCATTGTAATCACTATGCATCCGGCTTATAGATTTTCTTAATGACGCAGGCTCCAGAATTGCCCACCTTGGCTCAGATATGCGCAAAAAATTGAAAGCCGCCTACACCCTTGTAGAACAATTATACACTGGCGTACAACGAGATATTTGCACAGCTGCTCATAAGAAACAACCGCCAACCCTTATCAAGGACACATTGGAGAAGCATATGTGTTGCCCCTGTGGACCGAAGAACTGAAGAAATCAGCTGCAAGAGCCGGTGCACTCACCGCGCTAACCTGGGCCAAAGCATGGAAAGCAGATCTTGAGCCGACAGATTTGGCTAATGGCTGCCCCAGCGTAAAAGAGGACGGGTCGCTCTTCAGCACAGAAGACTTTGCTTCAATAGCAAGGGAAATGCGTCCTCTGGCCAGTAAGCTGGCTGAAGATACCAATCTGTCACATTATCAGCTGGCTTACGATGCCGATCCATGATTCACATGACCTTACTCCTCCAATCCGTAAGCACACTTTTGCTCCTGATATTGACCCGTCAACACTTATTAGTGATGAAGCTATGTTCAGAGCTTTAACTGGGATCAACTGGGCAACCTCTGATTTCCAACCAATAGGTGAAGAGGAGAAGGATGAACCGGTGTTGGATGACCCACAACCTTCGACTCACCAAGGCCAAGACCAGTGAGCCGCAGGCTGGCTTAGCATCTGCTAGCTAAGATACTTTGCCAAAAACACTTAATTCTTTTGGGCCGTTTGCTGCCTTGTAATAGGCTAGCTTTAAACAATTATCTGTCATGCCATCGCTCGTGTTTGATCTGCATAACACTTGATGAGCTGTTTTGATCTTCTTTGATGATCCAATGTTAATGCTCATATTCATTATCAATTTTGCCTAAGCATATTTTCATAAACCCTGCATACAAACAGAGCACAAGTACCTTGGCGGATTACCCCAAGGTGGGTTAAAAAGTCCCACATAACAAGCCACTGGTGACTGATGTCCATAACCTGGGCAGGTTTATCAAAAACCTCATATAATTATAACAAAATAAATATCATACCCCTGATACTTATGTGTATTGCTGGCTTACAAGACCATGTGCAATAAGGGCAACCGTCTCAATACAGAGCACAACACTCTGTGTAATTTATTCATGTTGCCGGCTTACAACGCCTTAGACAACAAAGGGTAACATCCCCCAAAATTTGAGAGTTCAGGACTCCATAGATATGATCATCATACACAGGCGACTTAACGTCCAAAGCCAGGTCGGGTTAACAAAATACCGGATGTTATCAAATAAAGGTCCAATCATCATGGACTGAGTTGAATTTCAACCATATATCAATACGGCATAAATGCACATCATCAAAAAGATTCAAAGAAAAAAAGAAAATAGAAAAACAAGGAATTCAATGGCTGCCAAGCCTCAACGTCAAATGCTATTCAAGGGTTGCACAACCACTAAGTTACTCCTTAATTCAAACCTATAAGTCGGGCCTCACATGACCAAATCGCTGTTTTAACATTGACTAGTTCAGGGTCTTTAAAAGATTAACTGTTAAGAGTATGGCGAGTCATTCCAGGATTACCTGGTCGGAGTGGTAGGCATATACAGGCAGGATAACTCGGATTTTTGGTGAATACACCAGGTGTCCAAGCCTATTACGAGGGACAACAAAGCTTTTGTTCATTTAACAAGAAGCCCCCAAGTAATATTTCGATCCAAGCATACAAGCCAGACCAGTAGGGCAGTCATAGCTATGCTCAATGAGCAAGAAGCCCCCAAGTATTTGTAATCAAGGCATACAAGCCAGATCAAAAGGGTCATAGCTATGCTCAATGAGCAGGAAGCCCCCAAATGACCTTATGAAGTAAATAAAGACTCAGGTTGTCAGAAATGAAATGACAGAGGCCCTGAATCATCAAGGATGCCAGCTTTATTATACTAATCATAATATATACATTGATAGAAGTATGTACATCACAAGAGCCGGTGGCTCAGGTGTAATAAGGCCGATGATGAGCAATATTCCACGGCCGGTGGGTCTCCTCCTCCGACGTGCGTGAGTCCTTGTGGTCTCGAACATTGATAAGCTAGTATGACCCATTGTTCGGATTCTTGCTGACCACAAATGGCCCTTCCCAAGGTGGGGATAGCTTGTGCATGTCAGTTTGATCCTGGATGAGCTGGAACACCAAATCACCTTCTTGAAAAGTTCTAGTTTTAACCCGACGACTGTGATAACGATGCAGATCTTGTTGGTAAATCATCGAATGAGCCGCCTCAAGGTCACGCTCTTCATCCAACAGGTCAATAGCATCCCGACGTGCTTTCTCATTATCAGCTTCAACATAAGTCGTCACATGGGGCGAGTCGTGACGTATGTCACTAGAGAGAAGCGCCTCTTCTCCGTAAACCATGAAGAAAGGTGTGTAACCCGTAGATCTGTTGGGGGTGGTATTGATACTCCAAAGCACTGAGGGCAACTCTTCCACCCAACAACCCGGTGTCCTTTGCAAAGGGACCATAAGTCGGGGCTTGATACCTTTCAAGATTTGTTGATTAGCTCATTTAGCTTGACCATTAGACTGGGGGTGATCCACTAATGATACATCAAGCCAGATATGCTCTTTTGACAGAACTCTTTCATTGCACCCTTAGACAAATTAGTACCATTATCAGTGATGATACTATAAGGGTATCCAAAATGAAAGATCACCTTTTTGATGAATTGAACCACCATGGTTGCATCACATTTGCTGGCCGGCTCAGCTTCAACCCACTTCGTAAACTTGTCAACAACTACTAGGAGATGAGTCTTTTTAGCCTTAGACCTTTTGAAAGGCCCAACCATATCCAGCGCCCGGACTGCAAACGGCCAAGTTATTGGAATCATCCTCAATTCTTGAGCGGCACATGAGCTCGTCGTGAAAATTTCTGACAGCCATCACATTTACTGACTAGATCTTTAGCATCCGCACGAGACATCAGCCAATAAAACCCATGATGAAAAGCTTTAGCAACAAAAGATTTAGAGCTGGCATGATGACCGCAATCTCCTTTATGAATCTCCCTTAGAATTTCACGGCCCTCCTTAGGAGAAATGCATCGTTGAAACACTCATGTAACACTGCATCTGTGTAGCTCACCATTGGCAATAGTCATCGACTTAGACCTCCGGGTTATTTGCCTGGCCAATGTTTCATCCTAAGGTAACTCGCCCCGGGTCATATAAGCCAAATATGGAAGGTCCAATCCGGGATGACATGGAGAGCCGCCACCAACTGTGCTTCCAGGTCAGGAACTGCCAAATCCTCCTCTGTAGGCAACTTCACTGATGGGTTATGCAAAACATCCAGCAAAATATTAGGGGGGACCAGCTTACGCTGAGACCCCAACCGGCTTAAAGCATTAGCAACTTCATTTTTACTACGATCAACATGCTCCACTTGATACCCTTTAAAGTGACCAACAATAGCATCAACCTCTCGGCGATAAGCCTCCATGAGTGGATCCTTTGAATCCCAAGTTCCTGACACTTGCCGAGCCACCAAATCTGAGTCGCCAAAGCACCGTACCTGGCTTAGATTCATCTCCTTGGCCATCCGTAGACCATGGAGTAAGGCTTCATACTCGGCTGCATTGTTAGTACAAGGGAACATCAACCTTAAAACATAACAAAATTTATCACCTCGTGGGGAAGTCAATATAACTCCAGCCCTCGAGCCTTCTAATTGCCTGGACCCATCAAAATGAATAGTCCAATATGTATTATCCGGCTTATCCTCAGGCATCTGCAGCTCCATCCAACGATTGATGAAATCTACAAGTGCATGAGAATTTATAGCCGTCCGAGGCACATACTTCAAGCCATGGGGTCCAAGCTCAATGGCCCACTTAGCTACCCGACCTGTGGCTTCTCTGTTTTGAATAATATCCCCCAATGGACCAGAACTAACCACAGTGATGGGATGACCAAGGAAATATTGCTTCAACTTGCAACTAGCCATGAACACGCCGTAAACCAATTTCTGCCAATGTAGGTATCTCTGCTTAGACTCGATGAGCACCTCACTGACATAATAAACCGGCCTTTGAACCGGATACTCCTTACCTGACTTCTTCCTTTCAACCACAACTGCCACACTAACAGCTCTGTTGTTTGCAGCCACGTATAAAAGCAATGGCTCCTTCTCAATAGGAGCTACAAGAACCGGCGGCTCAGCCAGATGTCTCTTAAGCGCCTCAAACGCCTCATTAGCAGCGTCGCTCCAGACAAAGTCATCTATCTTCTTCATCATTTGATATAGAGGAATAGCCTTCTCACCCAAGCGGCTTATAAACCGTCTCAAGGCCGCAATACGACCCACCAAACGCTGGATGTCATTGATACACGCCGGCTTAGCCAAAGAAGTGATAGGCTTGATTTTCTCCAGGTTAGCTTCAATGCCCCTATCAGAAACTAGGAAACCCAATAACTTGCCTGCTGGCACGCCAAAAACACACTTGGCCGGGTTAAGCATCATATTATAGACCCGGAGATTGTGAAAGGTCTCTTTCAGATCATCTATCAAAGTCTCCTTCTTCCTGGATTTCACAACAATATCATCCACATAAGCGTGAACATTGCGCCCAATCTGACCATGAATGCAATTTTGAACACACCGTTGGTAAGTCGCCCGGGCACTCTTAAGCCCAAAAGGCGTAGACACATAGCAGAAGGCTCCAAAGGGAGTGATGAAAGTTGTCTTCTCCTGGTCCTTAACTGCCATCTTGATCTGATGATAACCAGAATAAGCATCCAAAAAACTCAAACGCTCACAACCCGCTGTAGCATCAATAATCTGAGCAATACAAGGGAGAGCAAAAGGATCAGCCGGACATGCCTTGTTAAGGTCTATATAATCCACACACATACGCCAAGTGCCGTTTTTCTTAAGTACCAGCACCGAGTTAGCCAACCACACAGGATGAAAAACTTCAATGATGAACCCTGCCGCCAAGAGCCGGGCCACCTCTTCACCAATTTCCTTACGCCTCTCATTAAAACAATGAAGAAACTGCTTGACCGGCTTAAACTTGGGATCCACATTAATAGTTTGCTCAGCGAGTTCCTTTGGTACACTTGGCATGTCAGAAGGTTTCCATGCAAATATGTCCCGGTTCTCACAGATGAACTCGATGAACGCGCTTTCCTATTTCGGATCCATATTAGCACTGATGCTGAACTTCTTAGACGAGTCACCGGGCACAAAATCAACTAGCTTAGTGTCATCTGCCGATTTAAACTTCAACAGGGATCATTTTCTGTAGTTGGCTTCTTCAAAGGCGTCATATCCGCCGGGTCAACATTGTCTTTATAAAACTTCAACTCTTTAGTGGCATAGCCTGACTCAGCATAAGCAGCATCACCTTATTCACAATCCAGAGCAATCTTTCTATCACCATGCACCGTGATGGTTCCCATATGACCCGGCATCTTAAGCTGCAAATAAACATAACATGGTCGTGCCATAAACTTGGCATAAGCCGGCCGCCCAAACAAAGCATGGTACAGACTTTTGATCTTTACCACTTCAAAGGTCAATTTCTCGGCTCTGGAATCATGATCATCTCCAAAGGCCACCTCCAGTGTTATCTTACCCACTTGATATGCTGACTTACCAGGCACCACCCCATGGAAAACAGTAGAAGACGCCTTAAGATCTTTGTCAGTCAAATTCATATGACGAAAAGTCTCATAGTAAACGATATTGATACTGCTGCCCCCATCCATGAGCACCTTCGTAAGATTATATCCTCCTACCTGTGGAGCAACCACCAATGCCAACTGTCCTGGATTTTCAAACCGGGGTGGGTGATCCTCATGGCTCCATACAATAGGCTGCTCAGACCATCTTAAATAACGAGGCACCGCCGGCTCAACAAAGTTAACCGCCCGCTTGTGGATTTTTTGATCTCTCTTGCACAAGCTTGTGGTGAACACATGGTACTGGCCACCATTCAACTGCTTTGGATTACTCTAATAACCAGACTGCTACTGTGAATTCCCTTGGCCAGCTTGCTGATTAAAACCACCGTGATTACCTTGGCCTTGAAAGCCGGAGCTTGAGCCGCAACCTCCAAAGCCAGGTCTGTGAGAGCCAAAATCTGAACCATCGTGCGGGCCATGATTGTTCTGAAAAAAGTTAGAGTTTCTATACTCCCTCATGATGAAGAAATCTTTCCACAGATGACTGGTCGGCTTATCCTGGGTCCCATGCTTTGGATGATGATTCATCATGGCCTCAAGGTTGAACTTCGACCCTCCAAACGGGGGCGCCTGTGTTTTCCCCTTACGACGCTGGTTATTATTCTGTGTGTTGGTGTTAGCCACGAAGTCTAACCCGCCGTCCGCCTTACGTTTACCATTACCACCTTGACCTACCATGTTATGCTGTCCCTTTCTATTGCCACTCTTCTTCCCCTTCCTAGTCTTCTTCTCATTAGACTCAGGGTCCTTAGTGCTATCAGAGTCGGTATACTTGACGAGAGCCGCCATGAGCTCCCCCATATCATTACAGTTACGCTTAAGCCATCCCAATTTCTGCTTATGGGGAAGAAAGCGACAATTCTTCTCTAACATCGGGACTGCTAAACCGGCATTGATGCTGTTTGATGAGTGTATAATAGCTGAGATCCGACGCACCCAATTGGTTGTTGACTCGCCTTCACCTTGAACACAGGAATCCGGATCCAGAACTGACATAGGTTGTTTGCACGTGTCCTTAAAATTTTGAATGAATCACCTTTTCAACTCTGCCCATGATCCAATGGAGTTAGCAGGCAGGCTTTTTAACCAAGTACGAGCCGGCCCATCCAACATCATGGTGAAATACTTAGCACATGCAGCATCACTAACATCCAGCATCTCCATAGCCATCTCATAGCTCTTGATCCAAGCCTCTGGGGGCCGATCCGTCGTGTAATTAGGCACCTTACGGGGGCCCTTGAAATCCTTAGGCAAGCGCTCATTGCTTAGAGCCGACACTAGACACGACACACCCAAGGTTCTATAAGTTACTCCTGCCCCCATAGACGCCGACGAGTAAACCGGAGATTGCTGCTGAGCCACTAGCTGAATCGGTAGCTCCGCCTCACGTCGCGCTCTACCCTAGTCCACCACATCCTGAGCATCATTACCAACACGCAGCGGGTTAGGCCTACGAGGCTGATTGTGGTGCCACTCACTACTTGAAACGGTCGGTTCTTTAATATGCCTGCTATAACTCCAGCTTGGACGGGGTGTTGAATGGAGATGATCGTGACTATATGAATAAGCTGCCTGTTGAGCCACAGCCATCTAAAGAAGTTCTCCGACTCTCTGTATTTCCATCACCGTAGGTGACTCATCCTGGACCGGGAGAGCCGCTAGTCGAGTAGCCGCAGCTATCATGTTATCCAAAGGATTAGAAAAATGACCCGGAGGCGTCGGAACATGCTGGGGAGGGGTCAAGTTCGAACGTGGGGGTCTGTAGTACGTGGCTGAACCGGTTCTCTGGCCGCCGGTGCCTCAACGGCTCGATCCACACCAGGCGGGTTACTGGTCCCTGCCCCAGGCGTGTTGAAAAGGTTCCTCGCATCGTAAACTGGGGGCAACCGACTCACATGCCTTTTGTTAAAGACAACGCTTGATGCGTCCCTGTCCAAGCTTAGGTGAAATCTCTCTGCTTGTAGCCATTCTGCCTTCCTCTGAAAGGCGGCTCGCTCCATTTCCATCCGGGTGTTCTCCGTGTTTAGATCCTCTTTGGCTTGGGCTATCTCGTCACACAACTTTGCAACATCTGCATTATGCTGAGTTTGGTTCACCGGGTTTACCTCCGCCATTAACAATGTTGCCAGGGCATCCAATAGATCAGATAAAACTTGAGCCGGTGGGCACACAGGGCCTCCTGCCCCGGCTGCCGCTGCCGTCGCAGTCTCGGAGATCATTGTTGCTGCAGTTGAAGAATTCTGCCCTGGTTGCGTACCGGCCATGAAGATCGTAACCTGGTTTGGCGGCTCGTTGGGGTCCGGAATACTTTCACCATCGGAACAGCCCCCAAGCTCGCCATCCTAAACCTGATAGATGGAATTGGTTTCACCAGTTGAGGACTCGTCGCCTGAGTAGACAACCGTCTCACCACCGGATTCAGATCCTCCTTCCGCTCCTTGAACAAAGCCAACAAAGACATGCTTCGGGGCGGTTTGAGCCTTGGTGGGTCGCGTGCGCTAAGCCGTCTCAACGCTGTTGGTGCAGATGTCCGGCTCAGCTTCTGGCTCACCAATCTTGCCAATGAAGACATATATTCCTCCAAAAGGGACCCGGTACCTATACCTCAGGGCCCCAGCCCTCGTCATTGATGTAGAGCTTGCCATGACGACTCTTAGTCATCCGGCCCATAGTGTATCCCTTGAGCCCTGCGAAGCTGCCCTTCAAGAACTCGAAACCATCGTGCGCTGGCCCCATGGTGGGCGCCAACTGTCGTGGAATTGTCACGGCAGATGCCCTAGCATGAGGACTTAGGTGTGGAGACATCGCTACGAGGTTAACTTTAAGGGGTTAAAACGGGACAAGGGACACAGAGAGTTTACCCAGGTTCGGCCCCTCGCAACGAGGTAAAGGCCTACTCCTGCTTTAGATTGTATTGCTTGGGTTTCGATTACCAGGGAGCGAATACGCTTGACCTAGTTCTCGACTTGTTGTTTCTTGCCCTAAACTGCCGCCTGGTCACCCCTTTATATACACAGGCTGATGCCCAGTGGCTTACAGAGTCCCGGCCGGCTCATACACAATGTGTCCGGCTCGATGACAGAACTACACTTTCCTTAACATACAAGTTAACATATGGCGGTTTACGCTCGTGGGCCTCAAGTCGTCTTTGGGTCTTGGGCCTTCAATAAGCTTGCTTTGTGAACCGCCATCTTCAACATCTTCATATGCCTTCTCATTATGAACCATCAGTGGTATGACCCGACCCCTCCTTGGCAGTTCATACCCAATAGTTATATCCCCAACAAGCCCCCTCACGAGAAGATGGACAGGGTGGAGGCCGCAGGCGTCCCATGAATAGGGATGTCGCCCCGGCCACCATGCCTGGCCAACTCCGCTGAACCCGAATTGGTCGACTATTGAACCCGAATTTACTTCAGGATGGAGTAATAAACCATTTCGCTATGGCCCAAGCCTTTTGGTGACGGGGCTTATGTCGTGCGTACAACTATCTATGGGACCGACAAAGGCCCCTTTGCAGTTCGACTATGGGGATCCACGTGCACAAAGAGCAGAATCAGCAGAATACACAAGTTTTACCTAGGTTCGGGCCGCCGTGAGGCATAAAACCCTACTCCTTCTTTGTGTATTGAATGTGTTTGAGCTCAAGTACAAGGAGTGCCGCTTGCCTGCAAGGTGCACGGGAAGTGCAGCTACACGTGTGTAAATGAGCAAAGTGTCAAACTTTGTAAAGATATCCATGGGCCTCCTTTTATAGATGAAGGGGTCATCACAATGGTAAAATAATCTTTACACAAGGTAAAGAGTGGCTACAGTGCTAAATACCTAACTCCGACGGACTAGGACAAACACATTAAATGCGCCGTGAGGTGTCGCACTGGTGATGCTTGCCAGCAAGGATAGCCTCTCCTTATGTGTCGTCGCCCAACTACCTCATATTATCTCGATACACTCCAGGGACAAGTGTCATTAAAGTTTATCATTCCGGCGGTGAGCTGACACGTGCCCAGACAGAGCTCACCAAACAACCTGCCTGCTTGACACCTACTTGACAGGTGACTGGTGTGTCGCTGAGGTGGAGCGATGGACAAGTAATGAGAGCTTGCCAACATGGAGCTTGCCAGGTCTTCACTTGCGAGTGGCTTGATACTTGATCTTCAGTACTTGTCTTTAGTACTTCTCAATGACCTACCTGGAGGTCTTCTTCATGCTTTTGTTAACCAAGTATTGAGTCTTGTTTAGAGTAGTCCTCGGGCAAGCCCTACCATCTGGAAGTCTACTACTGCCTGTGCACAAGTCAGTGTACAAAGGCACCCATGTCTTAGTATACCGACAGCTTCGCTCCACTCCATCAAAAATTAGCCTTTACGAATTTGGATCATAACTTAGTATAAAGAGATATTAAGTGCACACAGTTGCTATGTCCACGAGACCCCGTATATTGAGTTGATAACATTCCCCTCGCCGCTCTCATCAGCAACGAGTCAATATTTTTGTTCTAGTGGCGAGAATATAGTTATAAGTTTTTTTATCTTGCTATAACTGAAATACTCCAGCTACAAAGATGAAACCTAACTAATGCACACCACTACCTCTATTGACTGTCTATTTAAACCGGCGAACGATAAAACTACTAGCTCAAGGAGCAATATACATATGTAGTCAATGCAAAGCAACACTTATAACCCGACCATAACATAATAATTCATCACATGACTAAAGTAATACTAGAGAAAATTACATTAGATGGATCATAATTATGTAGGATAACTCATGTCATATTTTATTGAGGCATGTGAGAGAAAAATGTTGAATATCCATCATTGTGAAACCATTGTCCGGAGGATGGACTACTCACACATGATGGTAGAATTAAAGAATGGTTGTTGATGCAGAACATGAAGAACCCCACCCCCTCTAGTAGAGTTCCAGAACAGGGTTGAAGGTGAGTTCCACCTCGGATTGTGAAGTGGTGGTGACATAAAAATCCCATGGTCAATATGATGGTGTTTAGTAGTGTTATATAAGCATCAAGGAATGAAGAGTTGCATCGGGGGTGCCCATGGGACCCACATGGCCTAGCCAGCTCCCCCTAAGCCTCTTGGCCTGGCCATGTGGGGGACACATGGCTCCCCACTGCCCCTCCTTAGTGGTGTATGTTATGCTCCACGTTTTACAAATCGCCATATTTTTTCCGTGTTCAATTGTATTTCCTAAATACCTGAAATCAATGCAACAAATATGGAAAAGTAGCCTTTATGTTATGTTGGTTCAAAAAGTAATATATGGCATAATTTACCAACATATAGCATGAATGTTGCAAAAACTATAGATACATTTATGAGGTATAATGATCCCACCAATGTGTTGGTTGTATTAAGTATTGAGTTTTGTGACCTCGTTCTTGCTAGGGATGTTCTAGACTCTCAGTCTTTTTTTACCCGGTGTTGTGGCTGCTGGGGAGCTTCTTGGTCCTAGGTTTGCTTTGGTGTGATGACAGTTTGCCCTAGATTTTAGATAACTCGCTTGCATCCTCCTATTTCTTGTATTCCTTTCCCTGAAGTACACTTTTACTGTTGTGGTGTGTCCAACAAAACCACATATGCACTTCTTCGTGTATGTAGTCGCATTTTCAGCCATGTCATAGTTCCTTCAAGGGATTGTTCCTCTTGTTTCCTTGGGGGCCAGGGTGGGTGTGTCGTGCGTTTGTGAGCGCTGGATTATGCACCATCTATTTGGTGGTCTTCCCACGTATGTTTTTGGCCATCTTTCCTCTTATTTAGTGATGGGGTGTATGATCTTGCGATGTTTCTCGCATGGTACCCTATGGTGTTACCACGGTGTGTATGTACTCTTTCACCCTTCTGTGACTATCCTATCTTGGCATTCTTCTATGTGATTCTTCAGGGTGCTAGTTTGCTAGAGTGGACCATCCCATCAGAACCGCACTTCCCCGTACCCTGTCGTCACCAGCTAGTATATTGTTTAAGAGATATCTAGTACTATCATGATTGGGAAGATTGGTGAAAAATACGCAGTGCCTTGGCCTAGTGGAATGTCTCTCTTTTTTGTAGGAAATGTCTCTTCTTTATCTGACTAGATATTTGATCATGCCACCTAACTATATTTGGCTGGCATGGGCTAGATTTTGGTCATTGACCCCATCCTTTCTGTTCTAGTGTTGAACGAATTCGTCGCTACTCGGCGTTGTTCTCCGGTTATGTAGTTCATGTGGGGTTTGATCACGGCCTCATATGCCTGTATGACCAATGAATGTAGTACCTTTGCCTCTTCCGTACTTCCTCTCCCGAGGCATGCTTCTTTCCTTGGATTTCTGATGCATGGTTTCTTTCTTGGGCAATACTTTTATGTATCATCCTATGGATGCCCTTGTAGCATCAGATATCCCATTTTAACTTTTGGCCATCCAAACTTTTAATAGATTTAAAAAATGGGAATCCTGAGTTTTCTCAGGAACTGTCGTGGATAGGGTTGTCCTTCCTTCTCGGACTCTCTTGACCTTCTTCTCCTAGAGTTGGAGATTCTATCAAATAGAAAAGGCATCCAGTACATATTTGCTAGGTAGGCTCTCGGGCTATTCTCCCGTTTGTTCCCGATGATTCGTCCTGCAATGAGGAAGATGAGAACAAAGACATATAATCGATTTGATATCCCCCTCGGTTGGCTTCAACCGTCAAGGGATTTTCATCGGATCATACTGGAACGACTGTGGATTTTTATTAGTGAGAATACCATGTGAGGTTACCTGTGGCCCTGGGACACACAATTTACCCAGGTTCAGGCCCCTGCCATGGGTAAAAGCCACACTTCTTGCCTTGCCTACTCAACGTCCCTATATATGTGGTGAGTACAAAGGGTTACAATATCAGGGGCACTCGACGAGTTAAGAAAACTCGACCAGATGGAACTTGGTCTCAATAGAAAGTGTTGAGGTCCCTACACTGTATAAATGCTATTGGCTCTCCGAAAGGCATGGCTCCCACTTCCTATGTCCCTCTAGCCCTTTATATAGCACTAGTGTGGAGAAATCCACATTGGAGCATCAATCACATAGGGGTTCCCAATATGTTGGAGCATTTCCTTTGTATTCTACATGATCTCCTCGCATGGAAAGTTTCCTCCATGGTCGGCGATGTGTTGTCTTGGGTGTGATGGACTACGTGGGGCATTCACACGGTATTGATTGGATCAAGCCTTAGATAGTTTCACTTATCGTTGATGACACCTAGTGTGTATCCAAATAAATTGTCTTAAAACTTGACCCTTTACCTTTATTAAACACCGCATCCTTGCGAACAAGGCCACAGAGATGAACATGCAATGCACACTATCACTAGAACTTTGTGGCTTAGTCATCTACTTAAATCCAGCAGCTAGTTTCCAAACATACCGATTTCTAAGCATAATAGAAATGCTTCAAGGTGTGATTTGGCAACTAAAGAATAGACATTGAATTTATTATTTTTCATGTATAAAACATCATTGCTATCCAAAAATATCCAATGTCAATTTGTTAATCTTGGTTAAGATTACAACAACAACACTTGGTACCCCAGAGCTCGAGACTGGGTAATAGAAATCAACACATGTGTTTTTTCAACAAAGGATGGATTTTATTGACTCAAAATGAAGCATCAAGTGAATACAAAGACAATAATCACACACCAACTATGATGCATACAGCTAACACCAATGCGCATACACATAAAAACAAGTTGGCAAATACCAAATTCACACAAGACCAAAGTTATGCTAAAGCGACGAAAAAGAAAAAACCCGAGAGATCATCACAACGGTCGATAACTACAACAATGACCATACCCTCACCAATCATCTCTTGACACCACAAGAACAACACCTTCAGAATGGAAATGACGTTCAAGCGTTGTCGTCACTGGATCCAGCCACCAGAGGATAGTTTCTAGATTTTTCACCCTAAAGAACAAGTCCGAACTTATCCAAGCAATGCCTTCAACAAGGTAACGACGCAAATACATCACCATTGTCAACTATAATCTAGTTGGACATTAGGTGTCCCCTAGCATAGCTGCGAGCGATTACGCGGATTGGTTCCGACCATGTTCCCCTTCTCCTCTGTTCAGAGAATGAGCGCCCCCCTCTGCCGCCACACTTCCGTTTTGAGACCTTCTGGTTGCGTCAACCAGGCTTCACCGCCGCGGTGGTCGCCAGGTGGAGTGAGGCGAGGGACGCCCCCCATAGGGCCTTGTCGACCATCGATTCTTGGCATTTCTACGCCAAGCGGTCGCGGCAATTCATGAAAGGGTGTGGTGCAAACGTGGGTTGGGACATTCGTGACCGGAAGAAGGCTCTCCTTGAGGGCATCCAGGCACTCGACCTGTGGGCTGACGCCGCTGGTCTTTCGGCAGACGAATGGATGCTTAGATACGACTTGGAAGATCAGCTCACGGTCATCTACACTGACGAGGAGGCCTACTAGTGCTTGCGAGGTACGCAGAATTGGGTCCTCAAGGGGGATGCCAATACTGCCTACTTCCAGGCTATTGCTAATGGCCGTAGGCGCCACAATTCCACCCCCCTCCTGTGGGATGGTCTGACCCTCCTTCAGCGGCCGGAGGACATCCGAGCGCATGTTGATGGCTTCTACAGAGACCTATTCTGTGCCTCCCCTCGGGGAGTTCTTGCCCTTGCGCACAACATTTGGCCTGCCCACTGTTGCGTCTCGCCTGCGGATAACGCGGCCCTCACGGCCCCGTTCTCGGAGGAGGAAGTTTGGGCGGCTATTAAGGGCATGAACCCCTCCTCGACTCCAGGCCCGGATGGCCTCCCAGTGAAGTTCTTCCAGACCTTCTGGGAGGTGATCAAACCTGAGGTGATGGCCCTATTTGACGAGTTCATGGCTGGGACCATTGACCTCGGCCGGCTGAATTATGGGGTAATCACTCTCATCCCTAAGGTGACGGGAGCCCCGGACATCCGGCAATTTCGGCTGATTATAGTGATTAACATCATCTTCCGCATCCTCGCCAAGGGTTACACCATTAGGGTGGCCCCTATAGCTGACCGGATCACTCACCCTGATCAGTCGGCCTTCATCCAGGGCCGCTATATCCTTGATGGAGTCCTAGTTTTCCACGAAGCTCTCCATGAGGTGCACTCCAAACACCTCAAGGCAGCCTTCCTGAAACTGGACTTCCACAAGGCTTATGACACGGTTAGCTGGACCTTCCTTCGAGAATGTTTGCTTTGGAAGGGCTTCGACTATAGGTGGGTGACCAGAGTAATGCAGATGGTCTCTTAAGGCCGCACCACGGTGAACATTAATGGGGAGATCGGCCCGTTCTTCCCCACGTTCTGTGGGGTCCGTGATACGCCTCCAACATATCTACTTTTCCAAACACTTTTGCCCTTGTTTTGGACTCTAACTTGCATGATTTGAATGAAACTAACCCGGACTGACGCTGTTTTCAGCAGAACTGCCATGATGTTGTTTTATGTGTAGAAAAGAAAAGTTCTCAGAATGTCCTGACAATCCACGGAGGCACTTTTTGGAATTAATAAGAATTTCTGGGCGAAATACACCAGGGGGCCCACACCCTGTCCACGAGACAGGGGGGCGCCCTCCCTACAGGGTGTGCCCCACCTATCTCGTGGGCCCCCTGGACCTCCACCGACCTCAACTCCAACTCCATATATCCACGTTCGTGGAGAAAAAAATCAGAGAGAAAGTTTCATCGCGTTTTACGACACAGAGCCGCCGCCAAGCCCTAATCTCTCTCGGGAGGGCTGACCTGGAGTCCGTTCGGGGCTCCGGAGAGGGGGATTCGTCGCCTTCATCATCATCAACCATCCCCCATCACCAATTTCATGATGCTCATCGCCGTGCGTGAGTAATTCCATCGTAGGCTTGTTGGACGGTGATGGGTTGGATGAGATTTACCATGTAATCAAGTTAGTTTTGTTAGGGTTTGATCCCTAGTATCCACTATGTTCTGAGATTGATGTTGCTATGACTTTGCTATGCTTAATGCTTGTCACTAGGGTCCAAGTGCCATGATTTCAGATCTGAACCTATTATGTTTTCATGAATATATGTGTGTTCTTGATCCTATCTTGCAAGTCTATAGTCACCTATTATGTGTTATGATCTGACAACCCCGAAGTGACAATAATCGGGATACTTCTCGGTGATGACCGTAGTTTGAGGAGTTCATGTATTCACTATGTGCTAATGCTTTGTTCTGGTTCTCTATTAAAAGGAGGCCTTACTATCCCTTAGTTTCCGCTAGGACCCCGCTGCCACGGGAGGGTAGGGAAAAAGATGTCATGCAAGTTCTTTTCCATAAGCACGTATGACTATTTACGGAATACATGCCTACATTATATTGATGAACTGGAGGTAGTTCTGTGTCACCCTATGTTATCACTATTACATGAGGAATCGCATCCGACATAATTATCCATCACTGATCCATTGTCTACGAGCTTTTCACATATTGTTCTTCGCTTATTTACTTTTCCGTTGCAGCTGTTACAACTACTACAAAAACCCAAAAACAATTATCTTTACTTTTGCCACCGTTACCTTTATTATCATACCACTTTTGCTACTAAATACTTTCCCGCAGATACTAAGTTATCCAGGTGTGGTTGATTTGACAACTCAACTGCTAATACTCAAGAACATTCTTTGGCTCCCCTTGTGTCGAATCAATAAATTTGGGTTGAATACTTTACCCTCGAAAGCTGTTGCGATCCCCTACACTTGTGGGTTATCAAGACTAATTTCTGGCGCCGTTGCCGGGGAGCATAGCTCTATTCTCTGAGTCACTTGGGATTTATATCTGTTGATCACTATGAAGAACTTGAAAGACGACCGAACTACGATTTTGCCCTCAACTACGAGGGTAGGTAAGGAACTGCCATCTAGATCTGCACTAGATTCTCCTTCCGTTATTAGTAAGCTTGCGACACCTTAACCTGCTACTGCTATGAATTCTGATATGTCGCATGTTATTGATGATGCCACTTCTGCTATGCATGATGAAACTACTTCTGTGCGTGATACTACATTGCCATTAGGTGAATTTCTTGATGAACAACTTGCTAGAGTTAGGGGGAATGAAATTATTAAAGATGCTATTATTGATGATAGTGATGATGAAAATTCTCCCAATGATGATGTATTGCCTGTTGTTCCTAAGGGTTATGTTATGAATGAAGAAGCTGCTAGAGCTATCTTTGCTTGCAATGATTGATATGATCTTAAGAAATTATTAGCTAAATGGAAGCAGCAGTCTCTTAATGCTAGAATGAAACCTGACCCTGCTTTTTCTACTTCACCTATCTGTGTTACTGATAAGGATTATGAATTCTCTATTGATCCTGAGATTATTACTTTAGTTGAATCTGATCCTTTTTATGGCCTCGAATCTGAAACTGTTGTGGCACATCTTACCAAGTTAAATGATATAGCCACCCTGTTTACTAATGATGAGAAGTCTCGCTATTATTATATTCTTAAGATATTCCCGTTCTCATTAAAGGGTGATGCTAAGACTTGGTATAATTCTCTTGCTCCTGGTTGTGTGCGTAGTCCCCAGGATATGATTTATTACTTCTCTGCTAAATATTTCCCTGCTCATAAGAAACAAGCTGCCTTGCGGGAAATATATAATTTTGTGCAAATCAATGAAGAGAGTCTACCACAAGCTTCGGGGAGGCTTCTCCGGTTACTTAATGCTTTGCCTGATCATCCTCTAAAGAAAAATGAAATACTTGATATCTTTTATAATGGACTAACAGATGCTTCCAAAGACTACTTAGATAGTTGTGCCGGTTGTGTTTTCAGGGAAAGAACAGTCGACGAAGCTAAAATATTGTTGAATAATATGTTGACTAATGAAAATAATTGGACTCTTCCTGAGCCAATTCCTGAGGCAATTCCTGAACCAATTGAGCCAACTCCTGATCCTATTCCTAAACTCACTCCGAAGAAGAGAGGTGTTTTATTTCTCAGTCCTGAAGATATGCAAGAGGCAAAGAAATCAATGAAAGAAAAAGGTATTAAATCTGAAGATGTTAAGAATTTACCTCCTATTGAAGAAATACATGGTCTTAATATACCTCCTGTTGAAGAACCACATTGTCTTGATAACCCGACACATGTAGTAAAGGTAAATTCCCTCTATAGATATGATAAAGTTGAAATCCCCTCTACTAAATTTCATAGCACATGCTTAGATGAATTTGATGACTTTATGGCTAGACAAGAAAGTTTTAATGCTTATGTTGGAAGAGAGTTAAAGAATAATGCTTTCGAGATAGGCCGCGTGAGCGATAATATGGCTAGAGTTAAAGGTGAACTCCAACTCGTTAGCAAATATGCTTCTATGGTTGCTACTCAAGCTGAGCAAGTACTTAAAGCTCAAAATGATTTGCTTGAGAAATTAAATAATAAAAATGACTTTGCTGTTAGAGTGGCTACTAGAACTGGTAGAATGACCCAGGAACCTTTGTATCCTGAAGGCCACCCTAAGAGAATCGAGCAAGATTCCCAGAGAAATAATTTGGAGGCACCTAGTTCTTCTAAAAAGAAGAAAAAGAAAAACGATAGAACTTTGCATGCTTCTAGTGGACCTACTGTAGACACACCTGAGAATCCCAACGATATTTCTATCTCTGATGCTGAAACTCAATCAGGTGATGAACATGAACCTAGTGATAATGTTAATGATTATGTTCATGTTGATGGTCAACCTAGAAAAAACAATGAAGTCGAGATGGAACCTGCTGTTGATCTTGATAACCCACAATCAAAGAATCAATGTTATGATAAGATAGATTTTTTTTTCTAGGAAGCATGGTAGAGAAAGAGAACCATGAGTTCAGAAACCCATGCCCTTTCCTCCTAAACAATCCAAGACAAAGGATGATGAGGATTTTGAGCGCTTTCCTGAAATGATTAGACCTATTTTCTTACGTATGCGCTTAACTGATATGCTGAAAGTAAATCCTTATGCTAAGTATATGAAGGATATCATTACAAATAAAAGAAAGATACCGGAAGCTGAAATTTCCACCATGCTTGCTAATTACACTTTTAAGGGTGGAATACCAAAGAAACTTGGAGATCCAGGGGTACCAACTATACCATGCTCCATTAAAAGAAATTATGTTAGAACTGCCTTATGTGATCTTGGAGCCGGTGTTAGTGTTGTGCCTCTCTCTTTATATCGTAGACTGAAATTGAATAAGTTGACACCTACTGCAATATCTTTGCAAATGGCTGATAAATCAACTGTTATACCTGTCGGTATTTGCGAGGATGTGCTTGTTGTGGTTGCAAATGTCACTATCTTAACGGACTTTGTTATTCTTGATATTCCCGAGGACGATAGTATGTCTATTATCCTTGGTAGACCTTTTCTTAATACTGCAGGGGCTGTTATTGATTGCAACAAAGGCAATGTCACTTTTCATGTTAATGGTAATGAGCATACAGTACACTTTCAGAGGAAACAATCTCAAGTTCATAGCATCAATTCTATTGGAAAAGTTCCAACTATTATTATTGGAGGTTTTGAATTTCCTCTCCCTACTGTCAAGAAAAAGTATGATATTCTTATTGTTGGGGATTTTCATATCCCCGTTGAGGTAACTTAGTGTTATTCGAAATTTCTCCGGTTTCGTGTTATTCGGAATGAGTTTGTTAACAAGACTTGATCAACCTTGTTAGTGGATTCATTTTGATGATCATGAGATGGATGAAATTAGAAGGCACAACCCTCTGTACCCTCTTTTTACTTTCTGTTATTTAGAATAAATAAAGCAAAAATAGTATTAACTGTCTGTTTTCTGAATTATCCGTGCATTAAAAAATATCCTGAAAATAAAAGTGCTCCAAATGCCCTGCAAATTTAGTATGATTTTTATGGAATATTTGAGGATTTTAGGCACTGAAAACACTGCAGGAGGGGCAAGCACCAGGCCACAAGAGTGGAGGGCGCCCCCCCTATAGGGCGCGCCCCCTGTCTCGTGGGCCCCTGGTGGCCCCCCATCCACTTATGCCAGCACCCACACACTTCATCTTCTACCAAAAAAAATCCCCATCCAGCTCAAGCACGAGTTCTAGCTCTTTGCTGCGATTTTCGATCTCCTTGCTCAAAGCTCCATTCACAAAACTGCTTTGGGAGATTGTTGCTTGGTATGTGACTCCTCCATTGGTCCAATTAGTTTTTGTTCTAGTGCTTTATTCATTGCAAATTTTTGCTGCATAGGTGACCATGTTCTTGAGCTTGCATGTTAAATTTATGGGGTTCCAAGCAATTCTAATGCATGATATAGGCTCTAGGCATTTGTAGGAGTAGTTGCTATCAATCTTGTTTAGTTTTATTCACTCTTATTTTGAAGTTACTAAAATTTCAGAAATTTTTAGAAAAATGTTAAAGAAATTTTTGAGGGGCTCTTCTAGCCAAAGCTCTCAGGAAAAACAAGTCAAAGAGAAGGAAAAAGCCAAGTATAATCTTCCTCGCTTAGCGGAAGTACAGTCATGTGAATGGCCATGTGAGGATTTCTTGAAATAAGCTGGAATTCATGAAGATTTTTATTCTTTGATCAAGACTGCAGGCCTCACCGGTTTCATCAACGATCGGGTCGATCATTATCTCTTACTCACCAATACTTTTGTGCAAAACTTTTATTATTATCCTAAGAAGTCACCGCCTGCAGTATCATTTCATTTATATGATGAATTTAAAGAAATGTCTTTACGTACTTTTTGCGCGGTATGTAGGATAACTTATGAGGGAGAATTAGAGGAACCCCATCGTGAAGATGTGGATGGCTTTGTTAAAACTATCGCTATAGAGGAGCCAAAGAAGGGTTCCGAGGCAAAAGTCTCTAGCATACACTTTCCTATTTTACGCTATTTTGCCATATTTGCTAGTAGATGCTTGATTGGTCGTGGAAATAGTGGAAACTTGAGCGTTCCTGATATTATCATTCTTCAACATGCTTTGCTTGGAGACAATACTTTTAGTATGGGTGCCGTCGTTGCTAAACGGCTAGCCCTGAATCATACAAAAGGCCCTATATTTGGAGGTATCTATGTTGTACGTCTTGCTAGACATTTTCAGATACCCATTAGGCACCATGAGAAAGAGAGACAAAATTGCCTCCTCACATTTTAGATTACAAGAGCATGGTAGCACACAAGTTTATTGTTAACAACAAAGATAGGATGCTCTTGTATAAACTTAGATTTAATAAGAAAGACTTTGAGATTATTATTTTGCCTGCGCCTTTGTTGTTTGATTTGCTTGCGGAAAATTTTCTTGTCACACCGGAAGCGGTGAACAATCATCGAGCTCAAGCTTTTACTCAGAACCTAAACCTGAGCCGGAACCTGAACTGGACCCTTATCGTGCATCATCTGTCCAGTGGGATCCCGAGATGACCAGCCAGTGGTATCCTGATTACACCTTCCATTACACCAGGGAGAGTAGCGGCGGTCCTTGGTACTAGACCAACTTAGGCCAAAAGCCTAACCTTTGGGGAGTACGTATTTCTCACCGACTTTACATTCATGTTCACACACTAGTCGTCGGTGCTCATACTCTTTCATTGTATTATCCATGCTAGTTTAAATTTCCTTTTCTAGTTTTCTTCTTGTGTGTTTGATAAACCTTGAGAAAAACCAAAAAAATTAGTTAGTTTAATTTCCATGCTTGTAGTAGAATTAAAATGAAAACCCAAAAAGATTTCTAGTTCTTCTTCTTACTTGTTGGGAGCTTTCCCGTGTAAATAGTTTTATTTTTTTTTCTTTCCTTTGGGGGTCGAGAAGACCATATTGAAAATGCTTAGTGGCTCTCATATGCATGATTGTTTATTTAACTTAGAGCCCATATTACTTGTCTTCTCTCTTGAGTTGAAGGCTTGCAGATTCCAGCTTAGTCCAATGCACGTGCACTATTATTATTATACACATCGTTCGGTCGTGCAAGTGAAAGGCAATAATGACGATATATGATGGACTTATTGGGATGAGAAAAGCTGGTATGAACTCGACCTCTCCTGTTTTTGTAAATATGATGAGTTCATCGTTTCTGAGTCAGCTTATTATGAGGTAAATATATTTGCATTGACATTTAGAGATTATAGTTGCTTGTGCCATGCTTGATTAGCTATGAGTTATAATGGTTTACCTTGCGTGCCAACATGCTATTAGAATGATTATGATGTGGTATGATGGGATGGTATCCTCCTTTGAATGAATTGAGTGACTCGACTTGGCACATGTTCACGCATGTAGTTGAATCAAATCAACATAGACTTCATGATATTTATGTTCATGGTGGATTATATCCTACTCATGCTTGTATTTGGTGTGAATTAATTTTAATGTATGTTTATGACTGTTGTCGCTCTCTAAGTTGGTCGCTTCCCAGTCTTTTGCTAGCCTTCACCTGTACTAAGCGGGAATACTTCTTGTGCATCCAAACTCCTTAAACCCCAAAGTTGTTCCATATGAGTCCACTATACCTTCCTATATGCGGTATTTACCTGCTGTTCCCAGTAAATTTGTATGTGCCAAACTCCAAACCTTCAAATGAAATTCTTTTTTGTATGCTCGAGCAGCTCATGTTACAGCTAGGGCTGCCTATATCTTCCATGCTAGGTGGGTTATTCTCAAGAGGAGTGGACTCCGCTCCTCATTCACGAGAAAGGGCCGGTAACCGGGATGCCCAGTCCCACGATCCAAAAAGATCAAAGCAAATCAAAATAATTAAAAAAAACTCCCCCAGGGCTGTTGTTAGTTGGAGGCACTCGTTGTTTCGAGCAAGCCATGGATTGATGCTTGTTGGTGGTTGGGGGAGTATAAACCTTTACCATTCTGTTTGGGAACTGCCTATAATGCATGTAGTATGGAAGATACAGCCATCTCATAGTTGTTGCGTTGATAGCAAAAGGATGCTGCTCAAAATGTTATTCAATCTCTATTTTAAAATCAAGCTATGGCACCTCTAGAAATCCCTGCTTCCCTCTGCGAAGGGCCTATCTATTTACTTTTATGTTGAGTCATCACCCTTCTTATTAAAAAGCACCCGCTGGAGAGCACACTGTCATTTGCATTAATTACTATTGGTTTATATTGGGTATGACTTGACTAGATCTCTTTTACCATGAATTACAATGTTTAGTCAGTCCTTGATCTTTAAAGGTGCTCTGCATTTATGTTTTGCGGTCTCAGAAAGGGCTAGCGAGATACCACTTTGTTATATCATGTTATGATTGTTTTGAGAAAGTGTTGTCACCCGAGTTTTATTATTATGGATCACTAGCTGATTATGCTATTGATATGAGTAATTGTGAGACCTAGGTGTTATTGTGAGTATGCTTAGTTCATAATATTTGTTGAAACTTGAATGCTGGCTTTTCATGTTTACAACAACAAGAGTAAACAGAGTTTGTAAAAGTTTTTCTTTATCACTTTCAGTTTATCAACTGAATTGCTTGAGGACAAGCAAAGGTTTAAGCTTGGGGGAGTTGATACGTCTCCAACGTATCTACTTTTCCAAACACTTTTGCCCTTGTTTTGGACTCTAACTTGCATGATTTGAATCAAACTAACCCGGACTGACGCTGTTTTCAGCAGAACTGCCATGATGTTGTTTTATGTGTAGAAAAGAAAAGTTCTCGGAATGTCCTGAAAATCCACGGAGGCACTTTTTGGAATTAATAAGAATTTCTGGGTGAAAGAAATACACCAGGGGGCCCACACCCTGTCCACGAGATAGGGGGGCGCCCCCCCTACAGGGTGCGCCCCCCTATCTCGTGGGCCCCCTGGACCTCCACCGACCTCAACTCCAACTCCATATATCCACGTTCGGGGAGAAAAAAATCAGAGAGAAAGTTTCATCGCGTTTTACGACACGGAGCCGCCGCCAAGACCTAATCTCTCTCGGGAGGGCTGATCTGGAGTACGTTCGAGGCTCCAGAGAGGGGGATTCATCGTCGTCGTCGTCATCAACCATCATCCATCACCAATTTCATGATGCTCACCGCCGTGCGTGAGTAATTCCATCGTAGACTTGCTGGACGGTGATGAGTTGGATGAGATTTAGGATGTAATCAAGTTAGTTTTGTTAGGGTTTGATCCCTGGTATCCACTATGTTCTGAGATTGATGTTGTTATGACTTTGCTATGCTTAATGCTTGTCACTAGGGCCCGAGTGCCATGATTTCAGATCTGAACCTATTATGTTTTCATGAATATATGTGTGTTCTTGATCCTATCTTGCAAGTCTATAGTCACCTATTATGTGTTATGATCCGACAACCCCGAAGTGACAATAATCGGGATACTTCTCGGTGATGACTGTAGTTTGAGGAGTTCATGTATTCACTATGTGCTAATGCTTCGTTCCGGTTCTCTATTAAAAGGAGGCCTTAATATCCCTTAGTTTCCGTTAGGACCCCGCTGCCACGGGAGGGTAGGCCAAAAGATGTCATGCAAGTTCTTTTCCATAAGCACGTATGACTATTTACGGAATACATGCCTACATTACATTGATGAACTGGAGCTAGTTCTGTGTCACCTCATGTTATAGCTATTACATGCGGAATCGCATCCGACATAATTATCCATCACTGATCCATTGTCTACGAGCTTTTCACATATTGTTCTTCGCTTATTTACTTTTACGTTGCTGCTATTACAACTACTACAAAAACCCCAAAACAATTATCTTTACTTTTGCCACTGTTACCTTTATTATCATACCACTTTTGCTACTAAATACTTTGCTGCAGATACTACGTTATCCAGGTGTGGTTGAATTGACAACTCAACTGCTAATACTCAAGAATATTCTTTGGCTCCCCTTGTGTCGAATCAATAAATTTGGGTTGAATACTCTACCCTCGAAAGCTGTTGCGATCCCCTACACTTGTGGGTTATCAGTCTGCCAGGGCGACCCCTTCTCCCCATTCCTGTTCAAAATAGCTGTCGATGCGCTGGCGGCCATACTCGATAAGGCCAAGTCAGCGGGACACATTAAGGGGATTGTCTCGCAGCTTGTTGGAGGCAACGGGATCTCCCTCCTCTAATATGCAGATGACACCATTATCATGGTGGAGGGCTCTGAGAGTGATATCTCGAACCTCAAGTTCCTCTTATTGTGCTTCCAACAGATGTACGGCCTTAGGACCAACTTCGACAAGAGTGAGGTTATGGTCTTGGGCTACGACCAAGACGAGCGATAGAGCATAGCGGATCGGCTTAACTGACAGCTTGGGTGCTTCCCCACGACTTATCTGGGGATACCCATTAGTGACGCCAGGCTTATGGTGGCCAAGCTGCGCCCCACGGTGGGGAAGCTCCAACATCGGATCGAGCCCTGGCAGGGTTGGTGGCTCTCGAAAGCGGCCCGTACGATGCTCATTAACTCGTCCCTCTCCAGCCTCCTATTATTCATCATGAGCTTCTACAGCCTTCCGGAGACTCTTCATCACGAGATTGCCACCGTTCAGGGGCGCTTCTTCTGGGCCGGCGAGGGTGATAAGCAGAAATACCACATGGTCAGGTGGTCTGAGATCTGCAAACCTCGCGACCAGGGCGGCCTTGGGATCATGTACTCCAAACGCATGAATATTGCCCTTCTGACTTGGTGCTTTGGAGTATTAGCAACAGAGATGGTGGCCTGTAGCTACGCATTATTCAACAGAAATACCTCCGAGGCCAACCTCTTGCCTTGTGTCAGCGATCTGGGGGCTCCCAGTTCTGGCAATGCATCATTCAGCTCCTCCTTGTCCTCCGGATCGGAACCTCGATCGAGATTGGTTTTGGCACAACCACGCTGTTCTGGTTCGATCGCTGGACTGGTGACACGCCCCTGGCGGCCCGCTTCCCGGACCTGTTCTGCCTCGCGGTTTCCCCTCAGATCTTCGTGGCGACCGCCCTTATTGACTTAGGGCGGCTTGCGTTCCGGAGGCCTTTTGGTCTTGTTGAGAATGAGGACTGGCAGGAGTTGCTTGACTGTGTTGCTCTCCATGAGCCGGAGCTCACGTCTGACAATGACCGCGCCAGGTGGCGCCTCGAGCCGTCCGGTTAATTCTCCACCAAATCTCTCTATCTGGCCATCGCCCCCTCGCTCGGCCATGAGGCTCCTTCCTCCATTTGGGAGATTTGCCTCCCCTTGAAAATTAGGATCTTCCTATGGCAATGGATTCGTGGCCACCTCCCTTCTGGCATTGAGGTTCCGAAGTGCAATGGCCCTGGTGATGGGCGTTGCCCGCTCTATGGGCATGAAGAAGATTCGAACCATATCTTCTTCACCTGCGTGTCTGCGCAGTTCCTATGGAGCTGTTTCTGCGAGATTGTGGGTGGAAGTTGGGACCATACTAACTTCCCCGCTCTCTTTGCCAAACTCCAGGAGACCCCCCCCACCCGCGTTGCGCCACATTAGGTGGCTGACCATTGGGGTCCTTGCCTAGACGCTGTGGACTGTTAGGAATAAACTTATGATTCAGCGTATCCCTCTTCGTCGTGCTACTGACGCTTTGTTCAAATGGTGTGGTTACTTGCAGCTTTGGCGGCAGCTTAGCCGCCCCAGGGAGAGAGGCGCCATCACCTCCATCATCACCCAGCTTCACGCGATGGCTCTCCGGATGGCTCCACCACTCCCCCCCATCGCCTGAGCCAGATTAGCTGTTCATCATCATCGACGCTGCCGCCCTTTGTTTTCTGTGCGTTCCTTGTTGCTTTGTTGGGCTTGTTGTGTTGTGCCCATAGCTGAACCTGTGTTGTGTGTTGTGTTTCGTGTGTTTGTGTTGGGCCTTCGTGCGGTGGCGTTGGGTGTGTGTGTTTCGGATGATACCTTGTGGACTTTGTGCTCCGTGGTTGCTTTATTTATAAAGCGGAGCGAAAGCCTTTTTGGTAACTATAATCTAGTCAATTCATACCTAGGGTTTTTAACCCAGAGCTCGAGGCTCAGTATGCAAAAAGCACCACCATATCAAAATCAACCCATGTGTTGAACATGGAAAATAAAGAAGCTCCACTAGAGTTCCTTGGCGGATTCAAAAGGGGAGTTTTGGCATGAAAGTGTATGTCTTCAGCACTCATCCCATGTAGATCGATCCTTTTCAGAAGGCGTATATATGTGTCTTTGGGCAAGTCGAGGCCGACCTGACTTGCCACCGCTCCACGTGTATAGCGTACTATTACCCATGAACTTATGGCTACCTATACCATGTTTGCCTCCGTAGTCGAAGTCGCAGCCGGAGCCGTGTCAGTGATGGCACCATCCAGACCACAGTAACTCTGAGGCACGCGCCATCACAGCTGCAACAGTTTCTGTCGTGGCGTTCCGCACTCGACATGGAGGTAGATGAAACTACAGTGGTAGTGATCAAGTGCGGCAATAAGAGCAACTCCAACGCGTCGACCCAAACGGGCGGCGCTTTTGCCCGCCTTTCGTCCGTTTGGGTCGGCCACCCACTTGATGTCCGCCCCCTTTGAGATTTGGGTCGGCCGTGCGCCCAACATGTCGACCCATTTCATGTCCGCACGTAAATTTAGAGAAAAGCATGCGGCCATGTCATCGCCCGAAAGTTCATGTTGGCACCATGTCAGCTTCGGCATACAATGCCATCTAAAGAAAATACCACATAGTTCGGCTGGTGCACTTGCCAGTGGCCGACACACATGCCAGCACACAAAAAAAGGGCGGGAGTTTGACCACACCATCACGGCCATGGTCATGCCAGCACACTTGCCGGCATACAAAAAAGGATGACGCTCGCCGCCATTGGTTACTCGTTGTCGAACTTGAGCATGTCGGCATGCATCGTCTTGAACCATGACCTCTTCCTTGGTGACATGGTGTTGTGATCCACCTTCATGATCTCCATCCCTGTCATCATGCTCCCGAGAGCCACTTCTTTCGCCTTGGTCTTGGCGTTGGCGGCCTCGATCTCTAGCATCTTGGCTTGCTTCTCCTCCTCCACCTCAAGCATCTTGGCTTGCTTCTCCACGTCCATCTCAAGCCTCTTCCTTTGGATCTCCATGAAGGCGTTCATTTGTTCTTCTTTGTATCACCGATGCTCCTCCTCCCTTGAGTCCTTCTTGCTCATCATGCCCTCCACGCTTGCGATCAAGGCGTTCGATGCCGCATCCCACTTGTACTCCTTCTTGGAGTTGGTCTTCATCCGCGGGTGTGGCTTCTCGACGTCTTCCTCCTCCACGTCCCTCTCCCCCCCCCCCCCACGTGACTTGAGGCGGCATATTGTGCCTTTAACTTCTCCTTGTCTTTGATGACCCTCGAACAATGGGAGAGGTTGAAGCACTTGTCGTCGTGTTGGACCTTGAATGCCTCCAAAGCTTGGAATGCCTACAAATGTGTTGCATGCAAGCATATTGGCAAAATGGATATGAAAATGGACATGCAAGCATAAACGGAATGACACAAAAGAGGGTGGCCGCTTGCATACCATGTCTTGCATGCCGATGTCGCTCACGAGGTGGGCCTTGATGCTCTCAAGAGTGGCACAAAACTAGTTGCACTCTTGTTGGATCACCCTCCATCGCTTCGTAATGGACACCCACCCGGGCGTGCTTAGTATTTGGTACGGCGGAAACCTCTTGCGCTCATGGAACTCACGGTGGACACAGATTCAAAAGGTTGATGCCTTTTATTCGGCGCCGACCTTGGGGTCTTGCCCAATGTCCCTCCAACACTCACAAAGAAGTTTGTCCTTGGCCACCATGTAAGCCTTTGTCCGCTTGCTCTTTCGCTTCAGCTTCACCCCAACGGCTTGGTTGGCGAGCTCATCCTCGAACAAAGGCTCCCCTTCGATGTCGCACTCATCCTCTTACTCTTGCCCGTAGTCCTTTAGAAACTCGTGGTCGAGTGGGAAGCCGTCCAGATCCAGGCCCACCTGATCATGCATGAAGGCCACCTGATATTGATCAAAGGTGGACGGCGTGAACGACCCTCGGTCGTCCTGGCTTTGTGTCTCGTCGGAATTGTAGCCAGCCCCGACGGCACCACCAGCGGCCGGCGCAACACCCTCAAAGATGATGTTCTGCATGTAGTCATCATCGCCGGAGGCCGACATTCCATCGAACAGGTTGCGTGCGCCCGACAGCATGTCCGCTGGCATGTGTCGCGCGTGTTTCCTCGCGCCTCCGGAAGATGAGCCACCGGCCACCGGTGTGGTGTTGAGGTCAATGGGCACGGGCACGGGCGTGGAAGGCGCCACCATGCTTACCTCGGGCGAGCACTCCTTGGAGAGGCGGGAGGCCTGCGAGTAGACGTGGAAGCCGGGTATCGGCTGCGTCGCCGACACGCGGGGAGAGTCGGGCAGCACCATCTGAGGGAACGCGGATGAGCCGGTGCTAGTCACGGCCACAGCGGCGTTGACGAGGCCGTGTTGGCTAGGGTTTAAACCTAGCATATATAGTGCCTCACTCGTTGCCGCCGTGACACGGGCGTTGGTGACCTCCTGCTATGCGGTGGCAGCAGCGACGGCGGCCGCCGCGATGGTTTCATCACTCGCGTCCGTCGTGTGCCTCCGGCCCTTCCTCTTCGCCGTCTCCCTTGCTCGCTGTTTGGGCGTCAGTCTATTCTTCTGCTTGGGCGCGCTGACGGTCTTGCGGGGGGCGTGAGGCTTGCCTTTGCCGGAGGGGGTGGTCATCATGCCGGATGAGGCGAGGGAGGCGAGGGAGGCGGCGGTGTTGAGGTCCTTGATAACCCACAAGTGTAGGGGATCGCAACAACTTTCGAGGGTAAAGTATTCAACCCAAATTTATTGATTTGACACAAGGGGAGCCAAAGAATATTCTTGAGTATTAGTAGTTGAGTTGTCAATTCAACCACACCTGGATAACTTAGTATCTGCAACAAAGTATTTAGTAGCAAAGTAGTATGATAATAAAGGTAATGGTAGCAAAAGTAATATTTTTGGGTTTTATAGTGATTGTAACAATAGAAACGGAAAAGCAAATGAGCGAAGAACAATATGTGAAAAGCTCGTAGGCAATGGATCAGTGATGGATACTTATGCCGGATGCGATTCCTCATGTAATAGCTATAACATAGGGTGACACAGAACTAGCTCCAGTTCATCAATGTAATATAGGCATGTATTCCGTAAATAGTCATACGTGCTTATGGAAAAGAACTTGCATGACATCTTTTGTCCTACCCTCCCGTGGCAGCGGGGTCCTAGAGGAAACTAAGGGATGTTAAGGCCTCCTTTTAATAGAGAACTGGAACAAAGTATTAGCACATAGTGAATACATGAACTCCTCAAACTACAGCCATCACCAAGAAGTATCCCGATTATTGTCACTTCGGGGTTGTCGGATCATAACACATAATAGGTGACTATAGACTTGCAAGATAAGATCAAGAACACACATATATTCATGAAAACATAATAGGTTCAGATCTGAAATCATGGCACTCGGGCCCTAGTGACAAGCATTAAGCATAGCAAAGTCATAGCAACATCAATCTCAGAACATAGTGGATACTAGGGATCAGACCCTAACAAAACTAACTTGATTACATGGTAAATCTCATCCAACCCATCACCGTCCAGCAAGCCTACGATGGAATTACTCACGCACGGCGGTGAGCATCATGAAATTGGTGATGGAGGATGGTTGATGATGACGACGGCAACGAATCCCCCTCTCCGGAGCCCCGAACGGACTCCAGATCAGCCCTCCCGAGAGAGATTAGGGCTTGGCGGCGGCTCCGTATTGTAAAACGCTATGAAATTTTCTCTGTGATTTTTTTCTCCCCGAACGTGAATATATGGAGTTGGAATTGAGGTCGGTGGAAGTCCAGGGGGGCCATGAGATAGGGGGCGCGCCCAGGGGGAGGGGGCGCGCCCCCACCCTTGTGGACAGGGTGTGGGCCCCCTGGTCTTGATTCTTTCACCAGTATTTTTTATATTTTCCAAAAAGTGCCTCCGTGGATTTTAAGGACATTCCGAGAACTTTTCTTTTTCTACACATAAAACAACATCATGGCAGTTCTGCTGAAAACATTGTCAGTCCAGTTTAGGTTCATTTGAATCATGCAAGTTAGAGTCCAAAACAAGGGCAAAAGTTTTTGGAAAAGTAGATACGTTGGAGACGTATCAACTCCCCCAAGCTTAAACCTTTGCTTGTCCTCAAGCAATTCAGTTGATAAACTGAAAGTGATAAAGAAAAATTTTTACAAACTCTATTTGCTCTTGTTGTTGTAAACATGCAAAGGCATCATTCAGGTTTCAGCAAATATTATGAACTAACCATACTCACAATAACACTTAGGTCTCACAATTACTCATATCAATAGCATAATCAGCTAGCGAGCCATAATAATAAAACTCGGATGACAACACTTTCTCAAAATAATCATAACATGATATAACAAAATGGTATCTCGCTAGCCCTTTATGAGACCGCAAAACATAATTGCAGAGCACCTTTAAAGATCAAGGACTGACTAAACATTGTAATTCATGGTAAAAGATATCCAGTCAAGTCACACCCAATATAAACCAATAGTAATGAATCCAAATGACAGTGCGCTCTCCAGCGGGTGCTTTTTAATAAGAAGGGTGATGACTCAACATAAAAGTAAATAGATAGGCCCTTCGCAGAGGGAAGCAGGGATTTGTAGAGGTGCCAGAGCTCAATATTAAAATAGAGATTGAATAACATTTTGAGCGACATACTTTTGCTATCAACGCAACAACTATGAGATGGCTGTATCTTCCATACTACATGCATTATAGGCAGTTCCTAAATAGAATGGTAAAGGTTTATACTCCCCCAATGTAACACCCTGGATTCGATGCGCCAGGTGTCTCCCAGCTATTCCCCGTCGTTGCCATGTCATTTTCTTGCGTGTTTCATTTTGCCATGTCATCATGTGCATCTCATTTTGCATACGTGTTCGTTTCTTGCATCCGAGCATTTTCCCCGTTGTCTGTTTTGCAATCCGACACTCCTATGTCCTCCGGCGTCCCCCTTTTGTCTCTTGTTGTGAGCGGGTGTTAAACATTCTTGGAATGGACCGTGATTTGCGAAGCAGCCTTGGTACACCACCGGTAGACCGCCTGTCAAGTTTCGTGCCATTTGGAGGTCGTTTGATACTCCAACGGTTAACCGGGTAGCCGCAAAGGCCTCTTTTGTGTGCAGCCCAACACCCCTCCAAAGTGGCCCAATAACCCATCCAAACCCCCTCCATGCTCTCGTTCGTTCGATCACGATCGTGTGGGCGAAAACCGCACTCCATTTGGACTCTCCTAGCTCCCTCTACCTATAAATATGTGATCCCCCTCGGATTTTCGCGCAGTCCAACCCTAGTCTTCTTCCTCTCCCCACCGCCGAACGTTTTCCCCACCGACGGCCGGACATGTCTGCCCGCCCCGCAGCCAACCACGGGCCGCCACGTGGCTCCCGGCCGCTGAAAGTGCGTTATATCGACTAGAGGGGGGTGAATAGGCGATTTTTATGAATTCTTCACTTAGGAATTTGCCGGTGAGGAAATTCCTTAGCGAAGAACTACTTGCAGCGGAATAAGTACTCAGAAGTAAGCATGATAGAATACACACATAGTCATCATGATGAAATGAAGACAAACACAAAGTACAGAAAGTGTAAACACAGGATAACACAAGATGAAGACAAACAGACTGAAGAAATTGAACTGAGGAAATTGAGAAAGTCTTCAGTCAAAGTCTTCAAACACAGATATGAACAATCACTCAACACAGTAATGAGGAAATGAAAGAGTTGAGGAAATATAACCAGTAAGGTTGGTGAAGACAATGATTTTGTAGACCAGTTCCAACTGATGTCTCAATTGTACGTCTGGTTGGAGCGGATGAGTATTTAAACTCGAGGACACACAGTCTAGGACACCCAGTCGCTGAGCACGCAGCTCAGGACACCAAGTCCTCACCGTATTCTCCTTGAACTAAGGTCACACAGACCTCGTCCAATCACTCGTCGTAAGTCTTTAGGCGACTTCCAAACCTTCATAGACTTCGGTCACTCGGCAATCCACAATTCCTCTTGGATTCTCTAGACCATGACGCCTAACCGTTTGGAAGAAGCACAGTCTTCAAAGGTAACAAGCATCAGATCCACGCAGGATCAATCTCTTTAGTGATGCTCAATCACTTTGGGTTTGTAGGTGTTTGGCTTTGGGTTTTTCCTCACTCGATGATTTTCGCTCAAAGTCCTCGGAGGATGGGTTGCTCTCAAATGACAAGTGTCAGTTTCTCTCGGAGCAGCCAACCAGCTAGTGGTTGTAGGGGGCGGCTATTTATAGCCTAGGGAGGAGCCTGACATGATAAGACATAAATGCCCTTCGATGATATGACCGTTAGGTGGATAAGATATTTTGGGACAGCCGGCGCGCAGCACAACAACGGTCGGAAATTTGACTCTCAAATTCCTCAGGGCTATCATGTTCCTCACTGTGTAGGCAATCCACACTGGCGGATTCCTAACTCCTCAGTCAGAACAAATTCCTCAGCGACCAGAAGAACTTCGTCTTTGTCACCGAAGAAATTGACTGAACTGTATTGAGATTTCCAATGGCTTCACTCGAAGGGATTGGTAGGTGTAGGATTTTGAGTTGAGCATCACATGGAAATTTTTCCTTAGTATTTCCTCGACCCCCTTTAACAGTACGGTGTTTCCTATGACTCAAGAAAGAGAAAAACAAAACTATGAAAACGAAAGTCTTCAAGCTTCATATTCCTCGCATGAATATCAAGTCTTCACGGACACACCAATTTCTTCACTTTCAAAGTCTTCATGAAAGTCTTCAGCAATACCAAAATCTTTAGTCGAAGATATTCATTTTTAGGGGTCGACTTTCTCTGTAAATATCAAACTCCTCAAGACTTATAGACCTTTGTACACTCATAAACACATTAGTCCCTTAACCTATAAGTCTTCAATACACCCAAAATCACTAAGGGGCACTAGATGCACTTACAATCTCCCCCTTTTTGGTGATTGATGACAATATAGGTTAACTTTTCAACGGGGATAAATATATGAAGTGTAAGTACTGATATTGAGGAATTTGATTGCAAGATATAGAAGAACTCCCCCTGAAGATGTGCATAGTGAGGAATTTGCTTTTGAAGCAATGCACACTTGAAGAGTTGAATCATGGAGATATCCCCCTATATCTTGTAATTCATACATGCATTTGACATATAATATGAAGAATTTGAAATGCACGATGAAATATGGTGCTTGAAGAAATTCAGCATGCGTGCAATAATATTAACGAGGAACAAGCATGCAGAATAACGCATCAAAGTATCAGAGCATAGTGCATCAAAAGTATCAGAGCACCATCGGGTTTAAGATTACAACTCGATCCAATAAAAGTTTCAGAAGAGTGAGAGTTGTAACTTAGCAAAAAAAAACGCCCATATAATAGACCCGCTTGAAGACTAACTCAGATTTCTCCCCCTTTGTCATCGAATGACCAAAAGGATCGAAACTGAGGACTAACGCCCCTGAAGAATATCAAGTTGATGGAGGAGCATCAGTGTTGTTTGGGTCGGTTGTCGTAGTAGGGCCTGCCGCAGTGTCGTCTGTAACACCCACGATGCGGCTATATCTCTCACGTGTCGAGGAACGACTTAGAGGCATAACCGCATGGTGGTTTTGTCGCAAGAAGGGTCATCTTCACACAATCCCATGTAATGAACAAGAATGGGATAAAGAGTTGGCTTACAATCGCCACTTCACACAATAAACATATAACAAATCATACATCATTCAGAGTACACACATAGTCCGTCTACAGACGAAGCCAAAAGAAAAGAAGATAACCCAACTGCTAGATCCCCGATCGTCCCAACTGGGCTCCACTACTGATCAACATGAAATGAAACATAGGAACGACCAAGATCTTCGTAGAGCTCCCATCTGAGCTCGGTTGCATCACCTGCACTGGTATCATCAGCACCTGCAACTGTTGTGATAGTATCTGGTGAGTCACGAGGACTCAGCAATCTCAAAACCCGCGAGATCAGGACTATATAAGCTTAATGGGAAAGGAAGGGGTAAAGTGGTGAGGTTGCAGCAGCGACTAAGCATATATGGTGGCTAACATACGCAAATAAGAGCGAGAAGAGAGCAAATGGAACGGTCGTGAAGCTAGCAATGATCAAGAAGTGATCCTGAACTCCTACTTACGTCAAACATAACCCAAAACCGTGTTCACTTCCCGGACTCCACCGAAAAGAGATCATCACGGCTACACACACGGTTGATGTGTTTTAATTCGAATCAGGTGTCAAGTTCTCTACAACCGGATATTAACAAATTCCCATCTGCCACATAACCACGGGCACGACTCTCGAAAGTTTATACCCTGCAGGGGTGTCCCAACTTAGCCCATCACAAGCTCTCATGGTCAACGAAGGATATTCCTTCTCCCAGGAAGACCCGATCAGACTCGGAATCCCGGTTTACAAGACATTTCGACAATGGTAAAACAAGACCAGCAAAGCCGCCCGATGTGCCGACAAATCCCTATAGGAGCTGCACATATCTCGTTCTCAGGGTACACCGGATGAGACATCCTACGAGTAAAACCAACCCTCAAGTTTCCCCGAGGTGGCCCCGCAGTCTACTTAGTTTGGACCGACACTCGAAGGAGCACTGGCCTGGGGGGGTTAAATAAAGATGGCCCTTGAGTCTGCAGAACCCAAGGGAAAAAGGCTTAGGTGGCAAATGTTAAAACCAAGGTTGGGCCTTGTTGGAGGAGTTTTATTCAAAGCGAACTGTCAAGGGGGTCCCATAAATCACCCAACCGTGTAAGGAACGCAAAATCAAGGAACATAACACCGGTATGACGGAAACTAGGGCGGCAAGAGTGGAACAAAACACCAGGCATAAGGCCGAGTCTTCCACCCTTTACCAAGTATATAGATGCATTAATTAAATAAGAGATAATGTGATATCCCAACATAATCCTGTCCGTCATGGAGCAATCTTCAACTTCACCTGCAACTAACAACGCTATAAGAGGGGCTGAGCAAAAGCGGTAACATAGCCAAGCAACAGTTTGCTAGGAAGGGTGAAAAAGGTTAGAGGCTGACATGGCAATTTGGGAGGCTTGAAGGGCAAGTGATAGGTAGCACAGCATAGCGATAGAACGAAGCAACTAGCAAGCAAAGATAGAAGTGATATCGAGGGTAATGGTCATCTTGCCTGAAATCCTGCAAGGAAGAAGAACGAGTCCAAGAAGAAGACAAACAGATGTAGTCGAACGAATCCTCACAACTCCGGAATGAAAACAAAGCTACCGAGAGAAGCAAACCGGAAAGAAGCAAACAACATGGTAAACAACCATCACATAAGCATGGCATGATGCACAATCAAGTATGATGCATGTCCGGTTTAATGAGGCATGGCATGGCAAAGTGCAACAAACAATACTACAAGTTAAGTGGAGCTCAATATGCAACAACTTGCATATGGACAAAACACCACATTGACATATTTAGTTTAATCTTGTTTAAGCTACCAAACAATATTAAATGTTGTTAAACATGGCAAGAGGTGAAACATAATTAAACTACCTATCTAGGCAAGTTCAAATGAGGCCGGAAACAACAAACAACAATTCCGGAAATCCCCATATATTATTTAGCAATTTAATGCAAAGACAATTTTAACCATTTAAATGTTGTTAACATGATGCGGATGACATATACAAGTTTATGCAATTTTTATGAAAGTGTTGGCATGAGCATGTTATGAAGCATTTGTCACCATGGCGGAAGGAAAAAGGTGCCACGGCGGTGACACAGAAATGGTACCACGGCAACATTCCGGTCCCGGTAACTCATGGAGGTACCGGTGCAAAAAGGAAGTGTGACGTGAGCGAGCCATGCAAGATGGTGGGGTGATTCCGGCTACCGGGTTCCCACGGGTCAATGGCATGGAAACGAGGAACGTGCAAGGACCTCTCGGACATGGTGCAAACACGAGCATCTCATACAACACTTGCATTCGGCGGTCGACTCATTGTTATACCTTTGAAGCGTGCATTTTGGGGCGGTTCAGGTTCGGTACGATGGAAGTAGTGTTACACGGGCCGTAGTGGAAGTAGTCGTTCACGTGGCGATGGTAGTGGAAGTAGTTGTACACGTTCGTTTTGGAGAGGTACTTGACGAATCCAACGTCTTCGGGGCGACGGTAGTGGTACACGTTATCTTGTGGAACTTCACGGTTCGTTGTGTAGTCATACATGGGTCCTTGCCGAAGATGGTCGCACACGCATGTTGATGAACAATTCATCGACCTCCTGGTACTTGGGCGAAAATCTCGAAGATGGCCTTGGCGTTCCTGGTTCGGTGGTTGTGGAGGCAGGGGTACTTGACGCATCCATGGAAGGGTCTTGGCATCCTTGGCGGATGAACTCCGCCCGACATGTGAGGTGGTGGCTTGGAGGTCGATCGGACGAGGAGGCAAGGGCTCGTCCTTGTCCTCGTGAAGCAGGACGACAACGACGGATTTGGCACGCGGGGCAGACGACGGGGATGGCCGAGACGAGGAGGACCCGGTCCCTAGGCCTTGGACCTAGCCGGAGACGGGCGAGGGAAGGAGCGGTCAACGGGCGACAAGGCTTGCAGGTGCGGGGCAACGCAGAGATAGGAGGCGGGGCGCGGGCGACAGTGGAGAGCTCGGCTGGGAGGAGGAGCTGGGAGCAGCAGCTGGCGACGGGAGACACGGCCATGGGGAGCTCGCGAAGAGGCAGCAGACGGAAAGGATCTGGGTGGCCATGGCGAACGGGCGGGGCGGCGCAGGAGGGCCGCCGAGGGGGCGCGAGCGGAGATGGGTCGCGGCGGCGTGACGATTGGGTCGGACGAGGCAGATACGATGGGGAGGCGAGGGACCGAGAGGAGCGTGGTGGCTGGCTGATGGGGGAGGGTGCGAGGCGCGCGTGGCCATGGGGATTGGGATCCCTCTCCTATGAGCGCGAGGAGGGAGACGAGGGGCGATGAGGATCGGGCAGAGGGTGGATGGAGCGAGGTGGGAGGAGGGGATCGAGGAGAAAGGAGGAGAGCGGGGTCGAGCGCGGCTTCTGGCGCTAGGAGGGGAACGAGGGAGAGGGGGTCGAGCGAGAGGAGAGGGAGAGGGGGCCGGGCACTAGCGGCGCTGGAGGGAAGGAACGAGGGGATCGATCGGGATGAGGCTAGGGTTTAGGTATAGGTGGGGTGGCTGGGCCTTGGGCCATCTCGGTTAAGAGGGAAAAGGCCAGGAGGAGTTGGGCTGCGCTGGATCTCTATCTCTCTAATCCCCCACTTCTCTTTTATTTACCAAAAGCAGTAAATAGCAAAGAAAGAAAAAGGAGATAAAGAAAGGGTTGGAGAAATAATTTGAGCATGGGGTCAATTTTTCCGGACTCATAAAAATGAGCTTGACCCAAGAAAAATGGAGTGGGCAAGATTGCAAGAACTAAATTCAAAGTCATTTGAATTTAATTTAAATGGTTTGAACAAGGACTAGGATTTAGAAGTGTCCAAAAATGTTGAGAATTTAGGAGGAGCCTCGATAAATGGAGAAAGAAATATGGAGAAAGTTTGGAGAACAAACATGAAGCAAAAGGCATGAGAATTGAATTGCAAGTGTGTTATGGTGATTCCAAAGTTAATGGAATATTTCAATATAGCTCCCTAATATTGGGAGGACATGTTATAAAGAGAAGTCACCCTTCCCTCGATTTAAATAGATCAACCATCTATGCAATTTATTAGATGAGTTGAGATGCAAAGATTAATGACATGATGGCATGATGACATGATGCAAAGCAAAAAAAATAAAAGAACAAGCACAAAAGAAACACACGGTGATCACGAAAATATGGAAGTCTTCTGAAGCGTCGGTCTCGGGGCGTCACAACACTCCACCACTACAAGAGGATCTCGTCCCGAGATCTAGGATGGCACCGGAGGGAAACGGAAGAGGAAGAGAAGAGGTAAAACTAAGTTGCTCCTTCGACCAATGAGTGAAACCGAAGAACCTTGTGGGGTTGAGCAATTTAAAAGGAGTACAATAGAGATGAACGAGATTGCAAACAATCGGTTAGAAAAGAGGAACAAGGAACATTACGAGAACTTGAAGGTTGCAAAGACATGAATCAAGAGTTTAATGGACAAGATAGAATTCGAAACCACTCCGGTTAAAACAAGATGAGAGAGGAAGAATTCGGGCAGCACTCCCGTTGAACATGGGAGGAATAGAACATGAACTTGAGAAGATGGGATGATACTTGATGAAATCAACAACACACTGCCTCCGGAACTATTGAAAGAATGGCACAATGGGTAAGAGGGATTTCAGACAGCACTCAGGTTGAAAAGAGAGGCAAAACTTGATAAGATGAAAGAACTTGAATGAGAACACAACACTCTGGTTAAACGGATAAGTAAGGAAAAGAATATGATATTGACAAAATGTGATGATGGGTCAACGAGAGCAACCTCACAAAGCCTTCAAGAAAGAATAGACGATAGGTCATTGGAATAACAGAATGAAGAAGAAAATGCCAACTTCTACCACAAATGAGATTGGAAAGCACCCTTCCAAGAAGGTTACAACGAAGTCGTTGGAAAACCAACAACGAAACGAATAAGCTTGTAGTGGGCGTATGGAAAACTTCTCAAAATTAAGGCGAAATTCTGCCACTACGGAAACAAATAATATAATTGATAACACCGACGAGATGAAAAAAAATTCTTCCACCAAGATGATAGAGAGATAACTTGGATCACTGATAAGCACCACAATAGCAACATTCCTTAGGGAAGGCTTTAGGTGAAATATGACACAAGATAACTCCAATGAAGAGATTAACGGATTTACAATACCTCATTCTTGACAACTTGAATCACTAAGGGAAATTGTCAAAAGTGACATAACACCACCTCAAAAGATAAGATAGAAAGAATTGCACTTCGGATTGCAAGATGAAGAATGCTTGAACGCCTCAAAACAAAACATGTGTTGAACACCATGTTTATTTTGAGTAAAGCTTGGCGGGTCATAACTTCAAGAGAAATCTTGAAGAACAATTCGAGATTGAAAGGAATCCTTGGCGAACCATCATGTAGAGCCTCCATGAAGAACTCCGGTAATAAAAGGATGATAAAAAGAAAGAGAAGTTGAAATAACAAGGTGAAGTCTTGCAGTGATAAGATGAAGCTTTGAAATGATATAACCAAGAAAACTTGGAACTCTGGAAAGAAAGATGAACAAATGAAATCAAGAATTTTGATGAACCTCCGGAATAAGGAATTGAATTTACTCGATGAAACAAGAATAAGAATTACATTATGCTCATCCTTCACCAATTAAATTGATGGCAAGCAATGGATTTGGCATACTACTTATTCTCGTAGAAAGGATTAAGATAGATGTGGCGCAAACTTGGGAAGGTCTTCAACGAACCACCGGTAGGATTGGAAAGAACAAATGAATCTATATGATAACGAAGGAAGAGAACTCTTGAATGAACCACCGTAAGAATTGAAAATGAAAGTAGCAAAGGCACAACTCATCGGGGATAATTAGAAAACGAAAGAAGATACTTAAGGGGATTTAGATACAAGAGAACAAAGAGATCATGAACTGATTAGAGGGTATTTGAATGATTCACTGGTAAGATTTGGAGAACGATAGCTACACGCTAAGAATGAAGAATTATGACATGATGGCCTTCGGAGGAAAGAAATGGAAACAACTCATGAAATGCTCTGGATGGGTGAAAAGAATTTTCACAATCAACACAATTATGAAAGGATGGCGTCAAGCTAGAACCATGAATCTTGAAGAGAATGGAGCAAGATTTAAGAGAAATCCTTCTTCGGTCTTCAAATGTTGAGAATGATGATGAGAACCACCATGAATTGGTGAGATACTCCGGGAGAATGAAAAACAAAGAGGTTGAGACAACAAGGAGAAATAATTTGAAACCGATCTTGGAAAACATCTGACTGATGAGATTCATTCTTACGTCAAACTTCGAAAAGAATTTGGGAATGGCTCCGGGAAAATTAGAAGAGTCAGGTAAGATCCTGGGAAAAGACCTGTGGGTTAGGGCCCACTCAAAAGAAAACACCGTTGAACGATTTTTAAAGAGAGATTGCACCGGTTGAATTAAATGGCTTGAATGAGATAACAACCTCAAAATAACTTGAACAGATTAAGAATGGAAAGCACGAATCTTCTGAGATATCTTGAGCACTCCAGGACAAATGAATAGCGAGAAGTGAATGATTAAGAGGTGCATCGGCATGAGAAAGCATTTGACACGAGGAAAAGAATATGATCAACACTAAAATCTTGAATTGGATCCACCGGAAAAGAAAAAAGAGACGAAGAATAATGAACTTGAAGCTCCGTTAGTATCTTCTTGAGAATCACCGGATAAGAACATTGACAGAAAAGAATGGAGAGACATCCCATCAATAAAATGAACACCCGATTAAGAAATCTGAGTCCTTGAAGAAAAAGGAGTGGGAGGGAGGGTAAACGAAGGCAACTTGGGGCAGATGGAATGGATACCGTTGAGAAAACTTAGAATTGATCTTGCGGATGTTGAGATGATCGGATCCACTTGAAGAGAAGCACGCCGGTTGGAAAAGAATTAACATGATAACCTCAATGATCAAGAAGGATTAGCACTCCCATAGAAATATGAGAACACCATTTAGGGAAGGTATGGATCAACACTTGACATTGAAGCAACTCGAATACCACAAATAAAACAAAACAAAGGATTTGACTTGCAGAATAAGCCGGAACAAACATATGATAAAGATTTCGTCCAAAGTTTTTGTGGTGGGGCCCACACGGGCTCGATCGTACATCACCATCATGTACAAGGCAGTGCACATGACATACGAAGCGTCCCCGAACCAGCATAGCCAAGGGTTCTTTAAGACACAACGAGACCACTGTAAAAACGACCGTGGATAGGCGGACCACTAGACGTCGAACCCCAATCTCATATCATGCATCTGTCGGAAAGAAAAGAAACTAGAGCTACTTGAATTCCCACCTATAAAACTCCTGAAACTTTCTAGTTATGCAATCTGGTGTTGGGGATACAGGGGAAGCAATATATATCTCACCCAAAACTAACAATCCCTACATCCAAGCTGTATCCATCCGTCAACACATAACCAAGAAACATTCGGAAATCGTGTACCTCAACCTTCGAAAAGCATCCGTTATACAAGCTATGGCAATACTCCCGAACTCCCCAGTACAGGGTGGCGTCGAGGTTATCTCACCAACAACTGCATAAAAGAGATTTTTGATGTTGGCAAAACTCAGGTATTCCAGAACTGCAACGATAAAATTATGACGACAACACCTCGGAGCTCAACTCCCCAGGACACTGCCACAACCCCTAAATGTCAGGAGGCACCAACAACAATGTTCTCGTCATAAGAATATCGGAACGATCCCAAGATACTCGCGTGGTCCTAAAAAATTTAGTGAAATTTGAGGCGAGGAAAGACAAAACATCTACGTCAGGAGGCCTCACCAGAGTGACGAAGGGACTGAGGAGTAAAAAGAATCCTACTCTCCGATATATATAATCCTAAGACTCAAAACATATTTGTTCTAGACTCAACAACATTAGCGATTCGATCAAGCAAGGGGCTCCTAAGTCGGGGATGGCTCTGATTACCAACTTGTAACACCCACGATGCGGCTATATCTCTCACGTGTTGAGGCACGACTTAGAGGCATAACCGCATGGTGGTTTTGTCGCAAGAAGGGTCATCTTCACACAATCCCATGTAATGAACAAGAATGGGATAAAGAGTTGGCTTACAATCGCCACTTCACACAATGAACATATAACAAATCATACATCATTCAGAGTACACACATAGTCCGTCTACGGACGAAGCCAAAAGAAAAGAAGATAACCCAACTGCTAGATCCCCGATCATCCCAACTGGGCTCCACTACTGATCAACATGAAATGAAACATAGCAACGACCAAGATCTTCGTAGAGCCCCCATCTGAGCTCGGTTGCATCGCCTGCACTGGTATCATCAACACCTGCAACTATTATGATAGTATCTGGTGAGTCACGAGGACTCAGCAATCTCAAAACCCACGAGATCAGGACTATATAAGCTTAATGGGAAAGGAAGGGGTAAAGTGGTGAGGTTGCAGCAGCGACTAAGCATATATGGTGGCTAACATACGCAAATAAGAGCGAGAAGAGAGCAAATTGAACGGTCGTGAAGCTAGCAATGATCAAGAAGTGATCCTGAACTCCTACTTACGTCAAACATAACCCAAAACCGTGTTCACTTCCCGGACTCCACCGAAAAGAGATCATCACGGCTACACACACGGTTGATGTGTTTTAATTCGAATCAGGTGTCAAGTTCTCTACAACCGGATATTAACAAATTCCCATCTGCCACATAACCACGGGCACGACTCTCGAAAGTTTATACCCTGCAGGGGTGTCCCAACTTAGCCCAACACAAGCTCTCATGGTCAACGAAGGATATTCCTTCTCCCAGGAAGACCCGATCAAACTCGGAATCCCAGTTTACAAGACATTTCGACAATGGTAAAACAAGACCAGCAAAGCCGCCCGATGTGCCGACAAATCCCGATAGGAGCTGCACATATCTCGTTCTCAGGGCACACCGGATGAGACATCCTACGAGTAAAACCAACCCTCAAGTTTCCCCGAGGTGGCCCCGCAGTCTACTCAGTTCGGACCAACACTCGAAGGAGCACTGGCCCGGGGGGGTTAAATAAAGATGACCCTTGAGTCTGCAGAACCCAAGGGAAAAAGGCTTAGGTGGCAAATGTTAAAACCAAGGTTGGGCCTTGCTGGAGGAGTTTTATTCAAAGCGAACTATCAAGGGGGTCCCATAAATCACCCAACCGTGTAAGGAACGCAAAATCAAGGAACATAACACCGGTATGACGGAAACTAGGGCGGCAAGAGTGGAACAAAACACCAGGCATAAGGCCGAGTCTTCCACCCTTTACCAAGTATATAGATGCATTAATTAAATAAGAGATAATGTGATATCCCAACATAATCATGTCCATCATGGAGCAATCTTCAACTTCACCTGCAACTAACAATGCTATAAGAGGGGCTGAGCAAAAGCGGTAACATAGCCAAGCAACGGTTTGCTAGGAAGGGTGAAAAAGGTTAGAGGCTGACATGGCAATTTGGGAGGCTTGAAGAGCAAGTAATAGGTAGCACAGCATAGCGATAGAACGAAGCAACTAGCAAGCAAAGATAGAAGTGATATCGAGGGTAATGGTCATCTTTCCTGAAATCCCGCAAGGAAGAAGAACGAGTCCAAGAAGAAGACAAACGGATGTAGTTGAATGAATCCTCACAACTCCAGAACGAAAATGAAGCTACCGAGAGAAGCAAACAACATGGTAAACAACCATCACATAAGCATGGTATGATGCACAATCAAGTATGATGTATGTCCGGTTTAATGAGGCATGGCATGGCAGAGTGCAACAAACAATACTACAAGTTAAGTGGAGCTCAATATGCAACAAGTTGCATATTGACAAAACACCACATTGACATATTTAGTTTAATCTTGTTTAAGCTACCAAACAATATTAAATGTTGTTAAACATGGCAAGAGGTGAAACATAATTAAACTACCTATCTAGGCAAGTTTAAATGAGGCCGGAAACAACAAATAACAATTCCGGAAATCCCCATATGTTATTTAGCAATTTAATGCAAACATAGTTTTAACCATTTAAATGTTGTTAACATGATGCGGATGACATATACAAGTTTATGCATTTTTTATGAAAACGTTGACATGAGCATGTTATGAAGCATTTATCGCCATGGCGGAAGCAAAAAGGTGCCACGGCGGTGAAACGGAAATGGTGCCATGGCAACATTCCGGTCCCGATAACTCATGGAGGTACCAGTGCAAAAAGGAAGTGTGACGTGAGCGAGTCATGCAAGATGGTGGGGTGATCCCGGCTACCGGGTTCCCACGGGTCAATGGCATGGAAACGAGGAACGTGCAAGGACCTCTCAGACACGGTGCAAACACGAGCATCTCATACAACACTTGCATTCGGCGGTCGACTCATTGTTATACCTTTGAAGCGTGCATTTCGGGGCGGTTCGGGTTCGGTACGATGGAAGTAGTGGTACATGGGCCGTAGTGGAAGTAGTCGTTCACGTGGCGACGGTAGTGGAAGTAGTTGTACACGTTCGTTTCAGAGAGGTACTTGACGAATCCAACGTCTTCGGGGCGACGGTAGTGGTACACGTTATCTTGTGGAACTTCATGGTTCGTTGTGTAGTCGTACACTGGTCCTTGCCGAAGATGGTCGCACACGCACGTAGATGAACCATTCATCGACCTCCTGGTACTTGGGCGAAAATCTCGAAGATGGCCTTGGCGTTCCTGGTTCGGTGGTTGTGGAGGCAGGGGTACTTGACGCATCCATGGAAGGGTCTTGGCATCCTTGGCGGATGAACTCCGCCCGACATGTGAGGTGGTGGCTTGGAGGTCGATCGGACAAGGAGGCAAGGGCCCGTCCTTGTCCTCGTGAAGCAGGACGACAACGACGGATTTGGCACGCGGGGCAGACGACGGGGATGGCCGAGACGAGGAGGACCCGATCCCTAGGCCTCGGACCTAGCCGAAGACGGGCGAGGGAAGGAGCGGTCAACGGGCGACAAGGCTTGCAGGTGCGGGGCAGCGCAGAGATAGGAGGCGGGGCGTGGGCGACAGTGGAGAGCTCGACTGGAAGGAGGAGCTGGGAGCAGCAGCTGGCGACGAGAGACACGGCCATGGGGAGCTCGCGAAGAGGCAGCAGACAGAGAGGATCTGGGTGGCCATGGCGAATGGGTGGGGCGGCGCAGGAGGGCCGACGAGGGGGCGCGAGCGGAGATGGGTCGCGGCGGCGTGATGATGGGGTCGGACGAGGCAGATACGATGGGGAGGCGAGGGACTGAGAGGAGCGTGGTGGCTGGCTGATGGAGGAGGGTGCGAGGCGCGCGTGGCCATGGGGATTGGGATCCGTCTCCTGTGAGCGCGAGGAGGGAGACGAGGGGCGATGAGGATCGGGCAGAGGGTGGATGGAGCGAGGTGGGAGGAGGGCATCAAGGAGAAAGGATGAGAGCGGGGTCAAGCGCGGCTTCCTGGCGCTAGCAGGGGAACGAGGGAGAGGGGGTCGAGAGAGAGGAGAGGGAGAGGGGGCCGGGCACTGGCGACGCTGGAGGGAAGGAACGAGGGGATCGATCGGGATGAGGCTAGGGTTTAGGTATAGGTGGGGCGGCTGGGCCTTGGGCCATCTCGGTTAAGAGGGAAAAAGGCCAGGAGGAGTTGGGCTGCGCTGGATCTCTATCTCTCTAATCCCCCACTTCTCTTTTATTTACCAAAAGCAGTAAATAGCAAAGAAAGAAATAGGAGATAAAGAAAGGGTTGGAGAAATAATTTGAGCATGGGGTTAATTTTTCCGGACTCGTAAAAATGAGCTTGACCCAAGAAAAATGGAGTGGGCAAGATTGCAAGAATTAAATTCAAAGTCATTTGAATTTAATTCAAATGGTTTGAACAAGGACTAGGATTTAGAAGTGTCCAAAAATGTTGAGAATTTAGGAGGAGCCTCGATAAATGGAGAAAGAAATATGGAGAAAGTCTGGAGAACAAACATGAAGCAAAAGGCATGAGAATTAAATTGCAAGTGTGTTATGGTGATTCCAAAGTTAATGGAATATTTTAATATAGCTCCCTAATATTGGGAGGATATGTTATAAAGAGAAGTCACCCTTCCCTCGATTTAAATAGATCAACCATCTATGCAATTTATTAGATGAGTTGAGATGTAAAGATTAATGACATGATGGCATGATGACATGATGCAAAGCAAAAAAAATAAAAGAACAAGCACAAAAGAAACACACGGTGATCACCAAAATATGGAAGTCTTCTGAAGCGTCGGTCTCGGGGCGTCACATCATCCAAGTCTTCATTTTAATCAGTGTCGCGCGATGAAGAATAGGAGTTGGCCACCAAGGAAGGAACCTTGACTTTCTTGAATTTCTTAGGTGGAGGTGCAGACCAGTCAAATTCTTCCTTGAGACCCATTCTCTTCAGATCTTCTGCGATGTAGACATGAGATAGAACAGCCCAGGTACGGTTGAAGGTTTCATGGAGGTAGTAGTGGTTTTTCTTCACTGCATTGTGTGTTGAGGTCATGTTGTGAAGAATTGAACCAAACTGACGCTTGACCCATTTATGATTGCGATCAACTTTCTGATGAAGACTGAGGAGTAACTCATGATCAGTCATCACCCTGGGTGCTGTGGCTTGAGGAATTTGCTTGGCAGAGGTGTTGGCGGCAGAGTCATGTGTGGTAGAGTCATCATTGGTGGAGTAGGATGCAGCCTTGCGAAATTGACCATCCAATGGACGAATGCCTTCATCTATCACAGCAGTTGCCTTTCCTTTGTTATCAGCTGAGGAAAATGTTCGTTTGAGGACTTCAATTGGAGGCAAGTAGTTGTCATGGTTCAAAGTATCAGCCTTGTAATTGAGTGAAGACCTTGTCCTGATGAACCTCATAATCCATGGTGCATAAGGCTTCAGCTCAAATGGTGACATAGCAATATTCACCAGAGTCCTCATGAAGAAATCATGGAAGTTGACGAGAACGCCATGAATGATATTGAAAAGCATATTTTTCATGATGCCAACGACGTCTTCATCATTTGAGTCGTGGCCTTTGATAGGACTCATTGTCTTCGTCAGAATGCGATAGACAATCCGTGGCACATACAGTAATTCCTTGACAAGGAATTTGGTTCGAGGGGCCTGCCCTGGCTTCAAGGGCTTCATCAGCACTTGCATGTACTTATTTGTAAGCTCAGGTTCGTTGTAGATGCAACGAGCACCTTCAAGGGGAGGACTGAGTGGGAGGGCACGAAGCAATTCAGTTGCTGGTGCCTTGTAGTGAGTATGTTCTAACATCCAGTCCAGCACCCATGAGTTCACATCTTGAGAATTTCCTATGATGCGCAGCGTTGCATAGAATTGAAGAATGAGTTCTTCATTCCAATCACAGATGTCAGTGCAGAAATTCAGCAATCCAGCATCGTGAAGAACACTGAGGATTGGCTCGAAGCCCGGCAGAGATTCCATGTCCATGTGAGGAATGTGTTCATGATCGAAAGACTTTGTCTTTGTTGAATAGCACTGAGGAATAGAAATTGGCTTAACTAGCAGTCCAGAAACGCCTCTTCCTTATGCGAGCAGAATCATAGGGATTGTAGTCTATGAAGAACACATGCTCGCTGAAGAAATCTTCAGCCTTGAACTTTTGTTTCTTTGAGAATGGATCCTTTGGCTTGGGCAGAGGAGTGTTATTGAGTTGCATCACAACCTTAGGAATCGCAATCTCCGGTTCTTCAGGCTGAGGAATTTCTGGTTCCTCTTCAGTGGTAGTCTGCGTGTTCAAAGGATCAGCAGCAGCAGTTTCTTCAGCACTAGTGGCTGGAATTTCTTCATGCACAGATGAGGTGGGATGAGTTTCTTTAGAGCCCATTTGAACGGTTGGTGCAGGGGACTGAGGTATTTGTTGTATTGGGGTGAAGAGTGGAGAATTGGGATGCTGACTTTCCCAAAAGTCATCATTCATCACAGGCGTAGTGCATCCAATATCCACGTCTTCATCTTCAATTTCTTCAACGCCAGCCTCTTCAGCTGTGAACTGAGGCATTGGCGAGGAAGCAATAGGCGTTGAAGGGATCTCATCCACTTCAATTTCTTCATCAATCTGCTCTGACGAAGCAGCAGAATGATTTTCTTCATCAGATCCGCTAGGGATCACATATTCTTCACCAAAAGGAACAAGGTCCTTTGATGGCATGGTGGAAATCGGAACAACATCAATTGGATTTTCAAGTGAGCTGGTCATAGGCTTCATTTTCTTCGGAGCTGAAGAATCTGAAGCAACTGATGCTTTCCTTTTCTTCACTGTAGCTCGCTCTGCACCCTTGGTCTTCCTCACATCTGATGCAGATGTAAGGGTAGGAGTTGGTGTAGGCGCAGGAGGAGCTGAGGAATCTGTTTGAATTTCCTCAGGCGCAACTGATGCAGTTGCCCTGACTTCTTCATTTTCTTCAGGAGCACCACTAGTGGATGCCCTGGCAATGTCTTCAGCGGCTAGAATGGAGCCAATAGCCCTGGAACTAGCACTTTCATCAGTAGCCTGAAAGTCATCAGCGGTGCTGGCATGTTCTTCAGTTTGCTGAGTAGAAGCTTCAGCTTGAGGAATTTCTTGTTGCGATGGGGTTGCAACATTGGTGAACTTCTCAGTCAGTTTAACTAACCTGACTTTGGCTCCTTGCCAATCAGCATAATAAGCATTGAAATCATCGCTGAGGGCTTTGATTTCAGACTAGATCTTGAGGAGTTCATCAGTTGTCATTTTGACAACATTTTTCCTCAGGAACTTCTGTTTCCTGAACTGAGCCTTCTTGATTTGCCTATCCTTCTCAAATTTCCATTTCTCTTCAGTGATGAAATGGGTCAGCATGTGACTTTGGCCAGGAGTCAAATGAAAATCAGGCATAGGAGTGTTTGGGTCCTTGTGCCAGAGATCAATGTAGTCGAGGATCGCCTTTGGATCCAAAAGCAGTGGCACATTTGTGCCTTTGGCTCTAGTGGTCCTTTCTTGCCTGTCTCTAATGATTTCTGCAAGTTCATCATCATTAGCTTCATCGTCAGATGGCACTTGGAAGGCAACCGGTTTCTTCTTCAGATTTGGCCGAGGACCTCGACCAGCTGTTGCCTTTGTCTTCAGTAGAGTGGGGCCTGATGAAGAGTTTGGTGCAGCTGAGGAACTCGCTGAGACACCAGAGGCAATAGAGATGCCTGTAGTCCTTTGGCAGGTGGACGGATGTACAGGTGTTGAGGACTTAGCCGGAGCAACTGAGGACTTTGGGGGAGGAGCTGAGGACTTTGGAGGAGCAGGAGCAGCATGAGGAACTGGTCGTGAGGGCTTTGAAGAATCTGGCTGTGAGGGCATTGCTGAGGAACTTGGCCGTGAGGGCACAGTTGGTGAAGCACTTGGCTTGTGAGCGGGCTTATTTGCCATTGATTTTCTAGGCCTAACACAGGCCTCAGTGGCAGTAGCAGTAGCAGAGTCTTCATTGAATTTCCTCACTGCTTCTTTGGCTTGTCTTGCCAACTTGGCTTGGTGTTTGGCCCATTCTTCAGGGAAATCCTCACCACGCTTGATGCTGGTGGGGTCAGCTTCTTGGCTAGGTGCCAATGGAGCTCTTGGGCATGGAGGATTTAGTGCGAATTTCTTCATATACTTTGGAGTTACATATCTGTACTCCCTCCATTCTCTTTCCCATCTCCTTTCAATCCTCTGTATGCGCACCTTGCGCTGATTTTTGTTCTCCTTTCCGAACTTAGCCTCATCAGGTGTGCAATAGTCAGCATAGCTGTCCTCAGGTATTTCAAACACAGTCATGACCTCAGGCCTCTTTCCTCCTTCCTGTGGTTTCTTACCTTCTGCCATATTCTTCAGTTGAGGGATTTTAACAATCGAATTCTCTGAAGAAGTATGCTACTTTTCTTCGAGGAACACTGCAAATGAGTTAAGTTGATGAGAACCTAGTGATTCAGCAGCGGACATGAGTACCTGTGAACAGAGTATAGTTGCGAGGAATTTGAAGAGGTCATATGCGTTCTCAGAAGGTTTTCAAAAAGAACAAGTTTGAGGAATTTGACCAGATGAGTCTTGAAGAATTTCACTAAGCGTTCTTTGTCTTAGGTTCCAGAGTTGTATAGATTGAGGATCCACACAATTGAGGAATCTTGAAGAAAAATGATGCTTAGAGAAACGAATCAAGAGCAGATGACTAGTGAGGTGTTTTGTGTGTGAGGATTTGAAGAATAAAACACCTTTGAAGATTTTGTTGAGAAAATTTGAATCAAAGAGGGCAGTAAAAGTAACTTTTAATTACCCTTGATGAATAACACGACGAACTGAGAAGTGTAGATTTGAAGCTCGTCAGTTCAGATCTTCCACGCCCTAACTTGGCGGAGGAAGACAGCTACGGCGGTAGCGGAGTGAAGATTTCCACGGCCGGCGCGAGTACGACGGCGACGAGGTCGAGGCAGTGAAGCTCTTCCTCACCGGCGACGATGGAGTAGCGGCGGCGCTAGGGTTTGAGAAGCTCGAGTGAGAGAGAGAGAGCGGCCGAGCAAAGTAAAGGAAGTGAGGAAGGGGTGAGGGGGTATTTATAGTCGCAGTGAAAAACGGTTTGCCCAAAGATTTAGGACGAATGTGCCCCTGACCCTTCTCATTTGCTTGACATGTGTCACCCATGTACAGAAAAGTGGAGATCGTGGGTGAATAGATAATTCTATCATGGGATACGGGACGGTTTGAGCGGCAAAATCAAAAATTTGGATAAGATAAGTTTTTAAGTTTCGTTCGCAATTTCTTCAGCTGACAAGGACACAGTGAAGATTTTGAATGAGTTTCAAATAGAACGCACATGAAGAATTTGTGAATAGATTGGGTTGAGTATAGCATAGAGGGGAAAGGGTCCGATCACATTCACTTAGCAGAAAATGCAACTTGAAGAAATAGCCATAAGTGAATGATGTATAGGACATAAACTCATATAAATATATATAGCCAATGAAGAAAAATGACGGAAACAGTGAAGATTTTGCAAAGTTGAAGAATTTGAAAAACTGAAGAATTTCAAAACTGAGGAATTTCAAAAATAAAGATTTTCAACTTTGGTGGTGGCGTGACCCACCGTATAAGAATGATGATTTCAGACACCGCGTACAATTGTCGTAGGGTTCTGAGAATCAAATTCTTCATTAATTTCTTCACACTTAGAGTGTTATTCTTCATTGATTGAAGAAAAACGTTTCTTCATGTGTTGCACATCTAAGTCATCAATTTTGCATAAGTGTTAGGATGAGTGTCCTTTTTCAAAGAACATTCGAAGACTCTAAGATATTTAGCTCACACCGCAACTTGCTAAATCTCTTCTCATCCAAGGGCTTTGTGAAGATATCGGCTAGCTGTTCTTCAATCTTCACGTGCTCGATGGAGATGTCGCCCTTCAACACATGATCATGAAGAAAATGATGACGAATCTGAATGTGCTTTGTCTTCGAGTGCTGAACTGGGTTGTGAGCAATCTTGATGGCACTCTCATTGTCACAGAGGAGAGGCACATTCTTCATGTTTACGCCATAGTCCTTGAGTGTTTGCTTCATCCACAGCAATTGAGCACAACAAGAACCAGCAGCAATGTACTCAGCTTCCGTAGTGGACAGAGATACGCGGTTCTGTTTCTTCGAGGACCAACAGACCAAAGATCGTCCGAGGAAATGACAAGTACCAGATGTTGACTTGCGGTCCACACGATCACCAGCATAGTCAGAGTCAGAATATCCAATGAGATCAAAAGTAGAGCCCTTGGGGTACCATAATCCTAGTGTTGGTGTGTGAGCTAGATATCGAAGAATATGCTTCACAACCTTATGGTGTGATTCCTTTGGTGTAGCTTGAAATCGGGCACACATGCAAACACTAAGCATTATAGCTGGCCTAGATGCACATAAGTACAATAAAGAACCAATCATGGAGCGGTATACCTTGTGATCAAAGTCAATACCATTTTCATCAGTGCATAGATGGCCATTTGTGGGCATAGGAATTTTGACTCCTTTGCAATCATGCATGCCGAATTTCCTCAGAACATCCTTGAGGTATTTCTCCTAAGATATGAATATGCCATTGCGCTGTTGACGAATTTGAAGACCTAAGAAGAATTTCAACTCTCCCATCATAGACATTTGATATTCTTCACTCATCATATAGGCAAATTCATCACTATAATGTTGGTCAGTACAGCCAAAGATAATATCATCAACGTATATTTGGCACACAAACAGTTCACCATCATAAGATTTAGTAAAGAGAGTAGGGTCGAGTGAACCGGGTGTGAAGCCATTCTTCACGAAGAATTCCTTCAAAGTATCATACCACGCCCGAGGGGCCTGCTTGAGGCCATAGAGGGCCTTGTTGAGTCTGAAGACTTTGTCAGGATTCTTTGGATCTTCAAAACCTGGGGGTTGAGCAACATATACTTCTTCCTCAAGCTTACCATTGAGGAATGCACTTTTCACATCCATTTGATATAAAGTGATATTATGATGGTTAGCATAAGCAAGTAATATGTGAATAGCCTCAAGTCTAGCAACAGGTGCAAAAGTTTCATCGAAATCAATTCCTTCAACCTGTGTGTAGCCTTGAGCTACAAGTCGTGCCTTATTCCTCACCACAAGGCCATTTTCATCTTGCTTGTTGCGGTAGATCCACTTTGTGCCAATGATATTATGCTTGCGAGGATCTGCACGTTTGACCAGTTCCTAGACATTGTTGAGCTCGAACTGATGTAATTCTTCTTGCATGGCTTGAATCCACTCAGGCTCTAGAAATGCTTCATCTACCTTAGTGGGCTCTGTGATGGAGACAAAAGCATAGTGCCCACAAAATTTAGATAAATGTGAAGCTTTTGATGGGGTGAGAGGACCTGGTGCTTCAATGTCATCGATGATCTTTTCAACTTGCACTTCTTTTGCAACGCGAGGATGAGCTGGTTGTCGTCGAGGAACTTGATCAGCATTTTCTTCAGCACCATTTTCTTCAGCATTTTCCTCAGGTGCATTAGCTCGACGATCTTCGCATTCTGGAATGAATTCTTTAGTAGATTCTTTGGTAGGAATGACATCCTCAGTAGCCTTGAACTTGATAGAATCCTCAGGTGCTTGTTCATCTATCACAGAAGGTAGGTGCTCTCTTTGCGAGACATTAGTTTCATCGAACCGCACATCTACAGTTTCAACAACCTTGTGAAGAGCGTTGTTGAAGACTCTGTAGGTGTGCGAGTCCTTTCCGTAACCAAGCATAAAACCTTCATGTGCTTTCGGTGCGAATTTAGCATTGTGATGAGGATCTCTAATCCAACATTTAGCACCGAAGACTTTGAAATAACTCACATTGGGTTTCTTGTTAGTGAGGAGTTGATAGGCAGTCTTCTTGAAGAATTTGTGAAGATATACCTGATTGATGATGTGGCATGCAGTATCAATTGCCTCAATCCAGAAATGACGAGGCGTCTTGTATTCATCAAGCATAGTGCGAGCCATTTCAGCGAGGGTTCTGTTCTTGCGCTCCACGACGCCATTCTGCTGAGGAGTATAAGGAGCAGATAACTCATGAGTAATACCAAGTTCATCAAGATAGCCATCAAGACCGGAATTCTTGAACTCAGTCCCATTGTTAGTTCTGATGTGCTTGATCTTCACACCAAAGTTGGTTGAAGCGCTCGAGGAGAATCATTTGAAGATTTCCTGCACTTCATGTTTGTAAGTGACAATGTGTACCCATGTGTAACGAGAATAGTCATCAACAATAAAAAAGCCATATAGAGATGCATCATTTGAAATAGCAGAATAATGATTAGGACCAAAGAGATCCATGTGAAGCAATTCGAATGGACGAGTAGTGGTCATGATAGTCTTTGCTGGATGCTTGGCCTTGGTCATTTTTCCAGCTTCACAGGCACCACACAAGTGATCCTTGAGGAATTTGACATTCTCAATGCCAATGACATGCTTCTTCTTCGCAAGCGTGTGCAAATTTCTCATGCCTGCATGACCAAGTCGTCGATGCCATAGCCAGCCTTCTGAAGCTTTTGCCAGTAAGCACACGGCTGGTTGTGGTCCTGTAGAGAAATCAACAACATACAGATCTCCTCTCCTAAAGCCTTCGAAGACTTTGGAATGGTCAGCTTCCATGATCACAACACAACAATATCTTCCAAAGACAACAACCATATCGAGGTCACAAAGCATTGAGACAGACATGAGGTTGTATCCTAAGGACTCGACAAGCATGACTTTGTCCATGTGTCGATCCTTTGAGATCGCAACCTTACCTAGACCCAATACCTGACTTTTGCCTTTGTCAGTGAAGATGATATGCTTCAGATGTGACGGTGTTAAGGGAGCATCCATCAATAGGTTCTTGTCACCAGTCATGTGATTTGTACATCCACTATCGAGGACCCACTCGTTTGCTTTGGGCTGATCATCCTGCAGATGAATTAGTGCATCTTACGAACTCATATACTTCATCAGTGAAGAATATGACGTCAAATTCATCAGTTCAATTTCATCAAGCAATAGCACAGATAAGCAGTGTGAGGACGTGTGAAGTGAAAGTTCATTTCATCATGATTCGCCTGCGTCCTTTCAGGCATTTTGTCAGGCCCCCAACAAATTCTTCAGACATTAAAGCACGTCTGGAGACCTGACCCTGCGGAAGAAGTTAGTTCTTTTTCTTCACCACCCACATCTGAAGGGGTGGCAAAGAATTCATCACTCTGCGAGCACCATATGAGAAAGGTGGCATAGAAGCTAGTCCACTTCGCTTCACATAAGAGGGGTTAGGGTAAGCATATGAATAAGTAGAGAAATTCTTCGAGGACTTATGAACATAATGATTTGAAGAATAATGCGCATATTCATAGCCCTTAGCTCTACCCTGCGAAACAGAAGGGTTAGCACGATGATGTTCATATGAGGACTTTGATCCATTTGAGGAATTTGATCTACATGAGGAATTTTGTCCGTATGAGGACTTGGATCCATATGAAGAATTTGGTCCATATGAAGAGTTTGATCTGGGGTTCCTATTCTTCACTGGTGGTGTCATGAGGACATTCACCTGAAAACTTTCAACATAACTTTTGGGAACCCAGATTTTCTTCATAGGGGAATCGTTCCTGCAGTTAGTGCCAACATATCTAGCAAATACTTCACCATTCTGATTTTTGAACAATTTATAGTTGGAGTCAAATGACTCATCAGAAGAATGAGGAGATTCACATGTAAAGCCAGATAAGTTAGATGGATCAACTGGAGGTCCCTTTGCAGCAACCCATGAGGTTTTGGGGTACTGCTCAGGCTTCCAATATGTTCCATCAGCATTGAGTTTCCTCTCAAAGGCAATACCCTCTTTCCTAGGGTTCCTGTTGAGGATCTGCTTCTTAAGCACATCACAAAGAGTCTGATGCCCTTTGAGGCTTTTGTACATGCCTGTCATATACAATTCCTTCAGCCCTGCATCGTCAGTGATACTAGCAATGTCCTTAGATGAGGAATTAGTGATAGCAGAGGCAGGTGAAGAATTTGTAACATTTGAAGCATTTGAACATTCAGGTGAAGAATTAGTAGATTCACGTTCAATGCACTTTAAGCATGGAGGGTCAAATTCTTCCTGAGTAGCGCTGATTTGTTGAGCAAGTAATGAATCGCGCTCCTTCTGAAGATCTTCATAACTCACTCTTAGCTTCTCAAGATCTTGCTTTCTTTGAAGAAGTTCAAGAGAAAGCTTCTCATGATCAGATAAGAGAGTGTTATGATGACCTTGGAGATCATCAAACTTGGAATGGAGTCCCTGAAGAATTTCAGCCAAGGCTTTTGACTGATCCATTTCTTCACCCAACATATCATCGCTCTTATTTAGCATGTATTGAACTTTTTCCAAAGCTCTTTGTTGTTTAGTGGCAAGGGAAGCAAGTTTAACATAGCTAGGTCCAAATTCATCGCTAGATTCATCATCACTGAACTCGGATAGGTAGCATTCGGTTACCTTAGCATTGTTTGCCATAAGACAGGGGTTGGACGATGATGATTCTGGTTCGAATGTCATCTCTTTGAGAGATTCCTTGTAATCCTCAAACCAAGGATCATGACGAGTTAGATGTCCATCATAGACCTCAGAGAGACGGTCCCAAATTAGCTTCGCGTGATTGAGATGCATGACGTTCCTGAACTGATTTTGGGACAGACTTGAGCAGATGACATCCTTCGCTGTGAGGTTGAGTAGAGTGTACTTGCGAATGTCATCAGCCTCAGCCATCTTGCATAGATCGGTAAGACTGATCTCGGTGACGGTCCACAGTTTGCTGTCCATAGCCATGAGCCGGTTTTTCATCATGGCCTTCCATCGAGGATACTCATGACCGTCAAAGATGGGACATGAAACGCTCCTCGATCCTGTAGTCGACATAACTAGAACTCCAGGTGGTTAAACCAAAATCGCACAGAACAAGGAAGTACCTTGCTCTGATACCAATTGAAAGTGCATTATATCGACTAGAGGGGGGGTGAATAGGCGATTTTTATGAATTCTTCACTTAGGAATTTGCCGGTGAGCAAATTCCTTAGCGAAGAACTACTTGCAGCGGAATAAGTACTCAGAAGTAAGCATGACAGAATACACACATAGTCATCATGATGAAATGAAGGCAAACACAGAGTACAGAAAGCGTAAACACAGGATAACACAAGATGAAGACAAACAGACTGAAGAAATTGAACTGAGGAAATTGAGAAAGTCTTCAGTCAAAGTCTTCAAACACAGATATGAACAATCACTCAACACAGTAATGAGGAAATGAAAGAGTTGAGGAAATAGAACCAGTAAGGTTGGTGAAGACAATGATTTGGTAGACCAGTTCCAACTGCTGTCTCGGTTGTACGTCTGGTTGGAGCGGCTGAGTATTTAAACTCGAGGACACACAGTCCCGGACACCCAGTCGCTGAGCAAGCAGCTCAGGACACCAAGTCCTCACCGTATTCTCCTTGAACTAAGATCACATAGACCTCGTCCAATCACTCGTGGTAAGTCTTCAGGCGCCTTCCAAACCTTCACAGACTTCAGTCACTCGGCGATCCACAATTCCTCTTGGATGCTCTAGACCATGATGCCTAACCGTCTGGAAGAAGCACAGTCTTCAAAGGTAACAAGCGTCGGATCCACGCAGGATCAATCTCTTCAGTGATGCTCAATCACTTTGGGTTTGTAGGTGTTTGGGTTTGGGTTTTTCCTCACTCGATGATTTTCGCTCAAAGTCCTCAGAGGATGGGTTGTTCTCAAATGACAAGTGTCAGTTTCTCTCGGAGCAGCCAACCAGCTAGTGGTTGTAGGGGGCGGCTATTTATAGCCTAGGGAGCAGCCCAACATGATAAGACATAAATGCCCTATGATGATATGACCGTTAGGTGGATAAGATATTTTGGGACAGCTGGCGCGTAGCACAGCAACGGTCAGAAATTTGACTCTCAAATTCCTCAGGGCTATCATGTTCCTCACTGTGTAGACAATCCACACTGGCGGATTCCTAACTCCTCAGTCAGAACAAATTCCTCAGCGACCAGAAGAACTTCGTCTCTGTCACTTAAGAAATTGACTGAATTGTATTGAGATTTCCAATGGCTTCACTCGAAGGGATTGGTAGGTGTAGGATTTTGAGTTGAGCATCACATGGAAATTTTTCCTTAGTATTTCCTCGACCCCCTTTAACAGTACGGTGTTTCCTATGACTCAAGAAAGAGAAAAACAAAACTATGAAAACAAAAGTCTTCAAGCTTCATATTCCTCGCATGAATATCAAGTCTTCACGGACACACCAATTTCTTCACTTTCAAAGTCTTCATGAAAGTCTTCAGGAATACCAAAATCTTCAGTCGAAGATATTCATTTTTAGGGGTCGACTTTCTCTGTAAATATCAAACTCCTCATAGACTTATAGACCTGTGTACACTCATAAACACATTAGTCCCTCAACCTATAAGTCTTCAATACACCCAAAATCACCAAGGGGCACTAGATGCACTTACAGCCACCGCGCGTGCCGCCGGCCCGCCAGGCCCGGGTCGGGGCCCCCCGAGCCCATCGCGCC